>NC_090443.1:350730191-351030191 GCF_031143425.1 Pleurodeles waltl | reverse complement strand
AGCCTGCCACTGCCATCTGGCATGTGTCATCAACAGGATGCAGGAGGCCATGAGACCCAATGTCAGAGTCATTCTCACCAAAACTCAGGATAGAGGTTGAAACATCGGTATCATAGCTTGAATATGCTGGACTCGCTTTTTGGAAGGATAGGCTGAAACTGCACTATGTCCAGAACAGCTCTGATGAAAGGGAGCGTCTGAGAGGGAGTCAGGATACGACTTTGGAATGTTTATAGTTTACCCCAGCGAATGCAGGAGGTTCACCGTAGCTTGGATGTGGGAGACGACAGCCTGGAGTTCCCCCACCTTCAACAGCCAGTCGTCGAGGTAGGGAAAGACTGAAACCCCTAGCCAGTGCAGATGAGCTGGGACCACCCCCATCACTTTCATGAAGGGTACTGGTAAGGCCAAAGGGTAGCACAGTGAACTGAAAGTGCTTGTGACTTACCACAAATCGCAAGTAACGTCTGTGGGCAGGTAGGACAGATACATTAAAGTAGGCGTCCTCCAAGTCCAACGCTACCATACAGTCTCCAGGAAAGATAGGACCTGAACCAAAGTGAGCATTCGGAACTTATTTATGAGGAAAAAAATTGAGCGACCGGAGGTCTAGGATAGAACGGAGGCCCTTGTCCTTTTGGGGCACCAGAAACTAGCTAGAATAACAACCACTACCTTCTTCTGGCACAGGGACCCCCTCTATGGCTCCCTTGGCCAAGAGAGCCGTAACCTCCTCGTAGAGAAGTGCCAGATGATCCTCCGTCATCAAAAGGTAGGAGTAGGTTAGAAGGGGAGGGCGTAGCCGCTTTGGACTATCTGCAAAACCCACCTGTCCGTAATGATGTATTCCCAGTGGGGCAGGTGATGGCAGATTCTGCCACCCTCTGGTTGAGGATGGAGTGATGGACTAGGAAGGTTTGGAGACTGCAGCGGGGTAGAGGTGGACTCCCTGATCCACGAGCACGTGGGATCCCGCATCCGTGGCCACACAGAGGCTGTGCAGCATTCGCGGCACTGTGGCTGGATGAGAATGGACACGGTTGGACACCCCTTCTGTAGCCCTGAAGGGGGTGAAAAGAGGACTATGGGGGGCAAAGGGGCAGCTGCGAGGCCAAGGGACTGAGCCATGGCCCAGGACTCCTTAAAGCGCTTGAGCGCTGAGTCCACTTTGTTTCCGAAGTGGCGGGTGCCATTGAAGGGCATGTCCATGAGTGACTGTTGGACATCCCCCGAAAAGCCAGATGTCCTCAACCAGGTGTGGTGCCGCAAGGTCACCATTGACGCAACCGATCTGCCCAGTGAGTCAGTCGTATCCAGCCCACAACATATGGTGAACTTGGGTGCATCCCTCCAGTCAGAAACAACTTGTTAGAGTATGCCCAGGTCTCCTCCAGGACCTGTGGCAGCACCTGCGCGACCGTATCCCATAGAGTATGAGAATAGCAGCCCAAAAGGCATGCAGTGTTCACAGATCGCAATGCCAGACTGAAGGAAGGAAATATTTTCATCCCAAGTTGATCCAGTCTCTTTGATTCCCTATCCGGGGATGCGGATGGGAATGCGCCCGAGGAAGAAGCCTAGATGACAAGGCTTCTAGGCTGTGGGGTAAGGAATTTAGGGTTGTTCGGCGCAGGCTGATGGCAGCATGTGATCGTCCTGTTCGCAGCAGCCCCTGTGCTGGATTTGGACCAGGCACCCAGAAGGACATCAGTGATAAAAGGCAGGAGGGGTCTGAGGTGGAAACCCAAGACTGAAGCACCTACGTCAGGAGGTTAGTCCTGACTCGCAAAGAAGGTAGCTCAAAGCCGAGTTTCTCAGCCGCCCTTATCACCACCATAGAATACTACGCTCCCTCCTCCGTAGCCACAGTAGGGGGAGAAAGCATGCCACCATCATGAGAGGTATCCAGGTCACCAGCCTCGCCTGATTCCTGTGCCCAGTCCATGTCAGGGTCTTCCAGCTGGAATTCTAAATGGGTCAGCAACCCCTCCACACTTTCCGTGTATCTGTACCCATAAGAATAAGGGTCAGGATCCAACCTGGGGAATGTAGGCCCCGTCAAAGATGGAATAGGCGTTGAGTGACGTAGATCCACATCCGGGTCACTTGGGTATTAGTATGGGCTCAATGTCGATTGTGGGCTTGAACAACGCCGGAAGGGTTGACGTCTTTTCCGGTTCTGTGGGAGATCACATTGGCATGACTGGCATGGATCCGACAGCAGATCTTGATGGGCCCTCCAGAGCCGAAGCTGCAAGCGCAGAACCCGAGGGGGCCCTCCTGCATCCCCACTGGGCCTAAAGACATCACAGGGGGGGCGTTCTGCCCAAATATGAGGCGCAAGGCAAATATGAGGCACATGGCCTCACAGAATTCCTTAAGTTGGGCAGGGGTTGGTCCTGCTCCCAGAAACTCAGGGAGGCGCGGAGTCGGCCCAGAAACATGCTCCAAAGACTGAGGTCTAGAGCGTCAATCCTCTTCCTGCCTCGCATCATCCAAGCAATGAGGAGAAGTCCAAAAACATATGATCTTCTTCAACTTCTTCTTGTGGCCTGAATGTCCCAAGGACTTCGAATGGGACACAGAAGAGTGGTGAAGGCTCCGCGAGCGGTCTCGTGACCTCACTTTCAATCGAGACTGGGAGCGACGCAGAGTCGAGTGCCGGCGGCCATGAGCTTTAGGGAGTGTTTCCTCAAAGCCTTCCGGTTCATGGCTCGGCACTCGGATCACAACTTCGGGTTGTGGTTGCGTTACAGGCACCACAAACACACAAGGTTCAGATTTGTCACTGATATCATTTGGTGACAGGAGTCACACGGCTTAAAACCAGTCTTCCGTGACATCCTCGATGCACCAAAAAAGTGTCAAGAATTTGCCAAAATGGTCGAACTCAGTCAAAAAACGACTGAGGGTAGCTATCTCCGGATCTGTGCGTAGGCTGGTGCAGGAAAAAAAGAACTGATGTTAGCGTGCCGAGGTGGAACCTATATACGACCGCAACGTCATCACGGCGACCAGGATGCCAACGACGCATTACTCCTCGAAGAAAAATCTCCAGATCAAATCTAACACCTGGGGGAAATTCTAAGGTAAGGAATCTGCAACTAGAAGTCTCTATCAGATATAAGAGTCTAAATCTGGTGGTGGTTCAGTTGTCTGTAAGCATAAAGGGAAGAGAAAAAAGTGGTCATTTCTTTCTGTATGGCCTCAGTACCCACATGAACATTAGAGTGATTGTTCTGTAATATGACAATGTAATCACTCACCCATGGTTTGCTAAACATATTGGCCAGTGTTTTGCCTGCCCTTTCGCCGTCGCCATTGCGCCTAGCTCAGCCTCTTAACCCAGATAGTGTGTCTCTCTATGTGCCACTTCCACATATTCCACAAGTTTGCCACGAATCTATGCCATTTTGGCTATATTACAGGTTGCAAAGTACTGGAGCACCAAGGCTCGTATCTCCTTCTCCAATTGCAACAGCTCGTAGTGTGAAGCACCCCTTCTTGTTTTGCTATACATATTACTTTTATTACAACTTTAAAGGCTTCCCATTGGGTTGCTTGTGATATCACTGAGCACTCATTAAGTTCAAAGTATTCCACAATGGCTGATCAAATGACCTCCCTGGACACCTGGTCGTGTAGTGCTCCAGTCAACAGTCACCATGTACATGGGCACGGGCCTCCGCCCGGAAGGACCATTTCCATCTTTTGTGGGGCATGGTCTGAGAGCATCCTCAACAGATATGTAACATCTGTGGTCCATACATCAATATCCAGTGTTGCCAACCAGAAGTCAATGTGTGACCATGTAGCATCTTTAGCCACTATGAAGCTACCCTCAGTAGCATGACCCTGCCAAGAGCACCAAAGATCAGTGAGATCATTGTCCTCGATTAGCAGGTGCAGTTGTGTCACTGCCTTCAGGTGTGGGTGTCTAGTATCACTAGATCTATCAGTCACCGGGTCGAGCATTACATTGAAGTACCCCCCACCCCCCACAACAGTGCCCAAGGACCTAGCATACCTGCCTGCCTCCACAGCTCAGCAAAAAAGCTGGGGTCGTCCACATGTGGGCCGTATACAGAATAAAGTTTGACCGGGTGGTCCTGGAGCACGCTGGAGATTAAGACATACCGACCCTGCAGGTCGCAAAATACTTTACGTGTGTGCCATGGTAGACCTTTGCAGATCAATATAGCAACCCCAAGGGCATAATCAGAGTAATGTGCAGTGTCTTTTTCGCCAATCCATCCCGCTTTTAGCCACAACTGTGTGTACTCAGTGAGATGAGCTCTTGCAGCATGAAAATATCTACCTTATGTCTCTGTAACTGTGCAAGTACATGCCGTGACTTGCGCCTATAATTGAGATCCCTTGCATTCCACGTTACACATCAGATAGACTGCATTTATGTCACCTGGAGGTATTAGGTTCCCTGTCACACCGCTGTAGTCGAGAAGCATGAGAACGCAAAGCAACCTGCTAAGTGGCAATTAGCAAGGGGAAAAACAAAATAAAAAATTGATAGTCATAAAGCTGTCATCAACAACTCCCTCAGAATATTCCACCCACCTTGACCCCCCCCCACCCCACCCCACCCCACCCCACCCCCCCCTCCAAAAGTGGGCCAAATATCCCCAGCCCACCCACCGTACAACCCCGACAAACAATCAATAAGGCAGTTTGGGACTCATCCTGAGAGTGGCGACCTAGATACCCAGAACTCTCTCCAGCCAGTGCCCATCTGGGTGGCTGGAGGGATATAGGGTTCAGGCAATAAGGGCTTGTCTAGAGGGGCTATCAGTGGCAGCTACTTATCACAGTTTCCTGTCCCACAGCCTCAGCTTAATGCCAGTACCTAGAGCCCCAAGATAACCAGAAAAACCTCCTGCTAACAGCAAGGGAAGGAAGCACAGTGCCCATCTGAATTGCATGCAAAGTGCACTCATCTTAAGAGCCTGGCTATTAGCCCCAGGACACTACAAAGTACGCACCAACACAGCATTCTATTATCAGACAGTTCAAATATAATTAGATCCCCCGTGCGGCCAGGCATCTCAGTTGTTGCTCAGATGTCCCGCTCCATCATCTCTCGCCTCCTATGGTAATCTCTCCTTGAGTACAGGGATGTTCCTGACAAATTTGTTGCCGCCTTCGGATCGGTGAAACAGTGGGTCTTACTATAGTGTTGTATTCAAAACTTGGCTGGATAGAGTAAGGAGTATTTGGCAACCGTGATTTGAAGCAAATGCTTAACAGCTTCAAAGTCCCTTCTAGCAGCTTGTATGGGAATGGTAAAATCAGGGAAGATAGAAATCTCATTTCCTTGGTAGTGAATCAGATGCTTCTCTCTTGCCAGAGGCAAAGCCGTGTCTCTATCCCAAGAGTTTAGCAGCCTGGTTATATTAGGGCTGGCTGATGTGCCCAGAAAAGCCTGCAGTCTAAGCGAGCGATGGGCCCTTTCCTCAAAGAGCATGTTCGAAAGTGTGTCGCCAAACAGTTCACAGAGCATTACATAGTCCTAAATGCGACCCATCGCCATCGATACTGGCACTCCTAGGATACAGAGGTCATTCCTCCTCAATCGGGCTTCCAGATCTTCATTTTTCTTTCTGATCACTTCCAGCACTTTTTCCAGTAATGGAGTAATTTCTCACCTGCTGCAGAATGTTCATCTTCCACGTCCAATATGCAATGCTCTAATTGGTTTATGCATTCGTCGTGTTTATCAACTTTATCTTTGCGGCACTCAAGCCTGTCTGTCAAGAGATCTATTTTAGTATCAACAGCAGTCAGATTCTATTTAAGGTCTAGAAACATGGTGCGGAGGTAGACTGCCTGAGTCGAACCCTCTCAGTCTCCCTGACTCCATTGGTGGTCTTCAGGAGGTGTGACCATCGTTTCGTATTTGCCTGTGGTTCTCAAATGTGAGCCTGGACTGTCTTGCATTTGCTTTTTCCCATCATTCACATGGCTCCTCACAGCAGTCCGCAGGATCAGGTGACAGGCGAACATAGCCCCAGATGGGTTAGTCTGTCTCACTTCAAGCATGTCCCACCACTCCCCCAGGAAATAGATGTGGGGAGGAGGCACAAGCAGACCAACTTGTCCACAGTTGAGAGCATGGGATTAGGGGCCTCCTGGGTCAGCAGCCCTGCAGCCCCAGCAAGCGATATCAGTGCAAGCAGTCCCAGTTGGGATGGAGGAATCCCTCTCAGTGTCTCACAGGCCACACCCCGGTGCTCCAATCTTGGTAGGCACAGGCAGGTCAGGGTCTCCTAGTTATCCGTCACATGGCCACAGAGGAATCCGATGCTATTCAATGAGAAAAGAGAGTGCAAACTTCCTGACATGAGCCAGAGACTCAGTTATTTTTCAGTAGTCCAGTAGGGCTGTCTCTTACAAGCGTTCCCCAGCTGAGCAGAGATACAATTGCCTCCCTCTCCCAGCTGCGCCAAACTGCGCCTCGAGGCCTAAACCTGGTGGCCTTCAGCACCTAGGAGTTGGTTGTTACTTCCCCTACAAGTTAGATTGTCTATGCCGATGGTCGATTTCACAATAGTCAGGCAGGGCTGTGTCTCAGCAAGTGTTCCTCAGCTGGGCAGAGATACTGTTCCCACCTGCTCCCCAGCCACTACTCAATCAGCATTCCGAGTCCCAACTAGAGAAATTTCCAACACTTGGGTTCAGTTGTTATTGCCTCCACAGGTTAGATCACTTATACGATGGCACTGAGCTCAGGTAAGGAGCGACATAGCGTCTCCTTTAGTTCAGGAGGCTTAATTTTACTCCAGGCCCAGGTAAGAGATGCACTAAATGAGTGCGACTGTTTACCCTCCTCATATTGCACCAGGTGAAAGGTATCAAGAAATGATCAGACCATGCAACTGCGGTGGGCATTTCAACATATAGCCTTCGAACAGAGATACAAAACAGAGACACAAATACTCAGGGCTTCCGCACCTTTAAGCGCTGGTACACTAAATGTAGCACATTTAAAATTATTTTTTAAAACAGCGGCCTGCTTCGCCCTCCCTCTTTTATTTACTTTATTGGCATGAACATATGCATAACTTACTGGAAAGGCAAGGTCAATAGCAGGGGCTGTGTACTTTTTCATCTAAATTTCAGCATGAAAAAGGATATCAAACTTACTCTCCATAACAAGGTGATGAATCGAGAGGGTGTTTTTATGAAGTGAGTGCACATTAATTAGAGCCATTCTAAAGGTGTGAGAATCATACCCCCTTACCTCTTGATTCTTAGCTGAAACTGCATTCTCAAATGGTAGTACTCTAGAACACAGCTGATAGGATAAAGGCCCACAACAATTGATAACTGAAAACATGCTCTATCAGCTATGAGTGGTCCCAGCTCTAGCAACACCAAGGACTATAACCTCATACCACAAGGTTATACAGAAGGCAGCTACTTTCCATAAAGTAGATATGCCAGCCATCCAGTAGGACAATGACTTCCTGGTCAAAACACTTTCAAGAACACAACACATCCTGCAGTACCACTCCATGCTCAAAGTGATGCTCAAAACTGCTCCTGAAACATTCAAAGAGCCGGTCAAGGCTATAGTCACAACACTGAGGGTCAACAAAAATTACAAACCCTCCCACAATGGCCCACCTTACATCCGCTGCCCTGTTCTACCAGACTCCCTTGTGGTCCACACCGCACGGAAACATAGCAATGCCTAGGTTATCAGGAGAGTAAAAAGATTGATGGTGTGGGCAAGAGGATGCCATTATACCAAGAAGATGCAGGACTGTTCTGACCGTCAACTGACGGTGTGGCTGAAAACAAGCTACCAAATGCAGGAATGTCTGCACTCTTGCCTGGCTGGGGTATGCCTTGCTTGTAACTGTATTGAGTACAGCTCCAGAAAGGGTTTAATCAGGAGCTGAAGGTTCGACTTGACAATATTTATAGTGAAGCAGAGACTGAGGAGGTGGCAATAGTGTTTCAGGTGTTAGCGAAACACTGCTGTTTGCTTGCACTCTTGGTCAGCCAATTGCTTCAGCAAGGGAATATGTGAATGCAGATCCTCCAGAGTTGGGCAGCTACCACAGTGAGGCTTTTTAGGAATACTCTGAGGGCAGTGGTGATCTGGAAAGGGATCACACTGAACTGTTAATGCTGACTGCTCATCACAAATTGCAGATAGCGGCGATGAGCAGTATGAACTGGTATGTGACAGTACGTGTCTGCTGTAAATGCATGACATCTTGCAGAGTGACCAAGTTGGAATGTTCTGAGAGGATGTAATTGTTGAAGGACCTCAGGTCCAGTATTGTCCTTAGAGGCCTGCCCTTTCTGGGGATGATAAAGTACAAAAAATACACAGGTTTGCCATGATGTAGCAATTGCACTTGTTCTATTACTCTTTAAAGAATAAGCACCTAAACCTCTTCCTGAAGAAGAAGCTGTGTTTTATAAAGGAGACGTCCTGTTGGTAACAGGCCATCTCTTTCCAGAAAGGGAAAAATACCTGCAGTCTTCTCCAGGCAAGTGTAGTGTGAATAGGGGCAGCATAAGGGAGTCACTGCTTTGAGGAGGGAACTCCTTTAGCTGTGCTTAGTTTGGCCCCATCATTAGTGTTGTTACCTCTGTTACCATCCCTTGATTACCCCCATGTGAGCAGGTGGTAGTATTGCTGTTGCTGCCTCTGGTAGAAGGAGGGGGAATTCTGAGAAAGTGATTTTATTGCCTTTCATCCCCCATACTGTCACCTGTGAAAGGACTCCTGGAGGGTAAAAATGTGAAGGGCACCCACTGCCTTGGCTGTACCCATGTCCTTTTTTAGATTTTCAAGCATCTTACCTATCTGCAGTCCAAAGAATTGTTCACCTTTGAATGGCAGGTTCAGCAGATGTAGCTGTTCTTCTGGCGTAAAGCCAGATATATGGAGTCAGGTATGATGCCTAACTAGGATGTTGGTATTAACAGCCCTGGCCAGTTTCAACCGCATCAGGAAAACAGCAGATAACCCTATGCCAAAGATGACCCTCCCCCTATACCACATATAGTTCCATAAGCTTGATGCTTTATTCTTGCTTATTGTTACTTTATTGCTAATGGTGATCACATGCTTGTTTCTTGAGACTGTGTCCGAATGACAATTGACAATCCACTATTTTAATGTATATTGATGTGAACTGCCAGCAGCGGCATTTCATTGATTATTGATATGATACTACATGATGTCTCTGATGTCACATATATACCAATAAACAAATACAAAAAAAAGAAAAACAAAAAGAATGCAGCAGATGGTGGCATTTCAGATGTTTTTTCCTTCAATAGCCAGCTTTTGTGCATGATGTTTATGTTAGTCAGGGAGGCGTTGGAGGAGGTCTCATCCTAATACCACCTGTTGTATCAGGAGAGTAGGACAACACAGTTGGCAATCTGCCAGTAAGTGGATGGTTGTACTGCTAATCACTCTTGTCGGCAACCTCAATCTTTTTGCTCTCCTTATCAGGAGGTGGGGCGCCCCTTGTATTCTGGGCATTGCTGCATTTTTGCACAGTGTGGACCATGAGGGTGTCCAGAAGGAGATATAAGGTATGCTATAGGGTGAAGGTTTGTATTTTCTGTCGACCCTTGGTGTTATAACCATGGTCTTGACCGTCTCTTTAAAACTCTTGGTTGCTGTCTGAAGCATTACTTTGAGATTGGGAGTAACTGCAAGGTGTGTTGTGTTTTTTAAATTGTTTCAGCCAGGAAGTCATTGTCCTCCTGGACAACGTGCTCATCTACTTTAAGAAAAGTAGCCATCATCTGTATAACCTCATGGTATGAGGTTGTCTCATCAGGTGGGGAAGGTTTTGCCGGGTACAGATCAAAGTCTGTATCGTCGAAAGGATCGACATCATCGTCCTCCCATGGGTCTTCACTGGTTTCCACCTCGCAGGGAGCATCATGGAGCTCCGCTGATACAATGGGCTGCCCTCCGTATAAAAAGAGTGTTGTGACCTCTCTGCCGAAGCTAGGTAAGGTGGCAAGTGTGGTGGTGGCAGAGAGGAAGAAGAGGGGAGGGAGAGGAGAAAGATGAAGATGACAGGGTGCCCCTTGTCCTTATGTATTTGTGCCTTGGTGGAGGTGAGGGTTCCAAAGTAATCAGCTCCTCAAAGGATAACTTCCTTTTCCTTGGTAATCTCTCCTGCGGCTTGGGTCGAAGCTTGGTGGATATCTTCTCAGTTTGTGGGTTGATGAATGGCCCCTTCTGGTGAGCGCCCAACTCCTCCTCCAAGCACTGGCGAACAGACTGCTCTAAGTCGCCGGAGCCAGCCCCTGATGGCGATTCTGGTGCTGAGTGGTTCTGTCGGTACTGACCATGGCCTGAAGGCAATGGTGGAACAGCCGGCTGTTTATAATATAAATCTCCAGACTCAGAGTCCAACCCCCATTGGAGCGGTACTCTGCCTGTCTATACGGCTGTTGTGCAGCCATGGGTTGGGACTGGGTAGTGACCATACTCATGGTTGAGGTTTTTCGTCATTGAACCTTGGGATCTTATTGTTGTTCCCCCTCTGATTCGGAGGGAGCGCATGCCTCTGGACTGGACTGCACCACCTGGGCATTGGAAGAGCCGGCTTCTTCCTCCATCTCAATGTCCTATTCCCCAAAAATGTCAGGGGTTTTGTCTCTGTCTCACTTGTTCTGCGGAAAGAGGAGTCCAATTTTCGAGGAGACCTGATAGCACCGTTATTATGCCCAAAACAGCCAGATTGTTTTTGTCCACCATCTGGTTCAGATGTGTAGCAGTCTATCAATAGAGTCGATGCCTATATGCATTACCACCTAAGGAATAAGTCATTATACCTCATCACTCAAAAGACTGCTTTGAAGAAAAACAGTTCCAAATATCCAAGTCCAACACTACACGGCAGGACTATACGGAGCATGTGCATCTACAGCCATAAATGCTAAAAAATAGTTCAAACTGCCTATGAGTGATACTTAATCAGAACTCTATTATATCAAGATTAAAAATGAACCAGATCCACTATAATCATCAATTGTGCTCTTGCATCTAGATGGTCAACATGATTCATTCAGTGTAAAATTTCTGGATGTCTTCAGGACCTATACGATCCTACTACTGAGCCGTATATTACAGGGACCAGCATTCCAAGGAAAATGTGTCTGTCATTTATACCAAACACACATTTTCCATATTCTGTCTTTCTTCTAGTTACATCGAGCCAAGTGGGCAGAGATATACATCTTTATTGTGTGCATGTGAAGCACATCTTTGAATTCACACAAATGTGCAGAGCAGAGGTTGAATGAAATGAAAACATAGGGGGGCTTTGACAGGGGCTAAGAATATTGATGAACTGATGATTTTGGTGTAAATGCATGCATATATTCACTAATTAAGTGTGCAGTGACTCACCTCCATACTCGTAGAATAAGGAAAATTGAGTAATGTTGTGAGTATATTATTTGTTTACCTATTTCCTCAGGTTAAAATGTCCAGGATAATCTATGAACGCTTGATGGTGTACATACCCTGATATGTGGGAGTAGTAACAAGTGAATGTATATATGGTGTGAAATCAACCAGGTGCAGGGCTAGAGCTGCCCATGTTCAGCACAGGCAGAGTGTGCCACTAGGTGGGAAGATAAAGACAAATCAATAGCAGGAAATACTTGAACAAGCATGTAAAGTATAGCCCCAGTTCACTACACAAAAAGGCAACTTGCCAGAATAGAAGATCCCCAATAATATTCTGTCTCCATAGATGCTCCCATGCAGCAGTAACAACGATTTCAAGATGTTGGACCTGGGTGTCACACTGCAAAGAATCTTAGGTATCAGATTGCGTAGATAAGATGAGTTTGTGATGGGGCAACGTCACTGATCCTTGAAGATTCTTGCAGAGAGCAGACGGCTGAAAGTGTGCCAGTAAAGATAGTGTGGTAGGGACAGTTGCACAGGAGGGCAGATTAGGAGTTGGAGCCTCACAGGTGGGGCACAGTAGTCTAGCATCTCCTGGTTCCACTCGTAGCGACAGCTAGATGTCCTTTTGGAGGAGAGTGATGCATTTCTGAAGGATAACAGGCCACAGCCCATAAAAGAGAGACTCTGGTAATCACAAAGGGAACCATGTTGTAAAAGTATCCTCTTCTTCCTAGTTTTGAGTTACTCACTGGATATAGCTGCATATGGTGTTGGTCACCAAACCACATACAAATAGATTTTAAACAAACGAGTCAAGCTTATGAGTTGTTTATAAAAAGATAGGAGGGTAGACTTAAAGCAGTGTTTTCATACGATGTGTATGTGATACAGACAGTGGTATGGCACTGTGATATCCAGGGGAATGATGGAGATTTATGCTCAATTATGGTAATTGTTAATGTATCATGTAGAACTTCAAGGGAGAAAGAGGAAGCTAAGTTTTAGTCCTAGGAGGTCTCTTGAGGCCATCTCACGGGCTAAGCTGTTCACTAGACAGTTCATGTAAGCGTTTCTTCATCCCTGAGCACCCAGCTCACTTATCTTATCCCTTCTTTGTGTCGCAAGGGAACAGTAACAAGTCTACAAAAAGGGAACATTTAGGCCTTTCTTTATACTTCGTTTGCCAAGTAAGATACTTGATAAGGAACTCAATAGTCAGATTCCTTGATACTAATGAAATGTTCTTTATTTTACATCCAAGATAATCTTAGGCTAACTAACGAAAAGGTGGCTTGGCTGCCCTAATGCTGCTCAATCTCTCAGAGGCCTTCAACATGATAACCCACAATCAGTTAGCTCAGACACACCAGGTTGGGGTCCAGTGACAGAACCTTTCAGGGTGGCTAACTATTTAAAGATTTGCACTCGCCCCACATATCTCCTCTCTTATCGATAGAAATTCAAACATGGTATGTAGGGTGCCTCAAGGCTCATCAATCAGCCCTACCCTGTTTAATATATATATCTTCCCCATGACTCAGGCTATCCAACATTTTTATTAGAGTTTTATCACCTATTCAGGTCATACCCAGCTGATTATCCAGCTAAGGTACAACTTCCATTCTTTCAGAATTGTTTTCTGAGGGTTGTTTTTAGGATGAGTTTGAACTTCCCTTGGATCAAAACCGATAAAACTTAAGTTTTGGTGGTCTGAAATGACATGTCCAATGGACACTGGATTTGTGGCACTCAAATCTGGGATCAGCCTTGATGATAATCTCTAAGGTCATGAATTTGTGAATGGTACTTCTACCACAATCTTTCTTTGTACTTACAAGTGAGTAAGCTTTCTGCTAATTGCTTTTACAATCCTTGCTTATTCCATAAAAATGCCTTTTGTCCTGCTTTTTGCATGCTTAACAGTGCTGTAGGCAATATTCTTATTTCAAAATGACTATTGTAATTCTTTATACCTTAAATTAATTCTCTCCTGCCTTTTAACAAAACAAACGTTGTCAGTGAGGCTTATTTTTGGCTTAGCTCACTGGACTATGGTTACTACTTTCAGGGCTTTGCTGCATTGGCTATTTCCAAACTGTCTCCAAAAATTGTTATACATTTTCTGTGTGGTTCATCAAGCCTACCACAAGCAAGTTGCCAATATATCTTCAAGTCAAGTGCTCTATCTGGCATCCTGATCCCTTAAACCTTCAGCTTCTAGGCTTCTGATTCAAGAGGTAGTGTGAAATCATCAGGTCTGGGGATTGGGCCTTCTCAGCTGCTGCCAAAAACTAGAAAGATCTACCCACCTGGTTTTCTTAGAAAGACAGCCCTCTCATTCTTCACAAAGGCTTCAAGGACCTTCAAGCCCTAGCTTTTCAATATGGTCCAAAGCCCTCAAGACATGGTTTTTTAATGTGCCACTTTAGACCTCATGTTTCTAGTCTTAATGTTCACCCTTAATGTCAAGATACACTTCTGTGTAGTTGTTTCACTGAGTGTGAAGTAATTATTTCTTAACAGAGGAGTATCATGTCATAATATAGGGGTGATGTTTGATATTGCAAAAAGAGTTTGGAAAAAATATACTTGGAATCCTGAAGCCAATTATTTAACTAAAAAGGGGACATTGAAACAAAGTTCATATATCTATGTATTTTCATGTATATCCCACATTCTTTGAATAGTTAGTTTATGCTCCCCTGAACACCAGTATAGTACCCCTTTAAAGCTACCTTCCAAGGCAAGAACGGAGAAGGAATGCAAACCTTTTTTGTGAACGTCACATCATCATAAACAAACACTATTGAGTAATGTTTAGAGAAACCTTGTGGACAGCACAATTCACATCTAGATATATGACTCACAGTTCTCTAGACTTTCATCATCTTGACTTTCATATGCACTGGAAATGGCAGCCACCCCGGTGTGAACAGTGATCAGGTCCATGATTATACTGTCAGCAACGCTCTGCTCATTGGCATGCCCCTGTCCCAGGAAGTCCAGCGCTGAAGTTATCATTTCCTTGCAAATACCAGGCAAGAAGGACTCATAAGAACTTGAGCAGGTGCTGCTAGATTTACTTAGAAAACTGCTGGATTTATTCATCATGCCTGTATGAATGGAAAATACACAAATTAAGTCAAAGAAACCGTTAACAAAGAACAGAAAAGATTCAGGAATACCGTTGTCAAACGTGTGTTACATAAAGTGAATCACTTCTTCTCATTTTAATGAAAAGTTTATTTCCAGGTGTGTAGTTTTTGCCCAAAAACAATCAAAATATTATTCCTGCAGAAAGAATCGGATTCTAAGGGGTGGAGAAATGGAAATATTGCTCTTACTATTAAGTGAAGCCCTTGAAGTAAAAATGCATGGTCCTTTCAATATTGCCATGTTTCTCACCACATCTACAAGAAGTATCAAATACAAAATCCACTAGAAAGATCCCACACACAATCTTTGATCACCTTTATATCACCTGATATGACACAGTTTAAGGTTTGGTATCTTCTATAAAGCAACACACACCAATACGCTCAAAAATAAAATAGTGGAAACAAGCATACATTTTTCTCATCAGGTAGTCTAATTAAGTAGCTACTAAGTCTGCTGCATTGCATGTCGATTGCTATGTAGGTTGCTATTATGATAACCCTACATTTTTGGTTTACTTTGCCCACTAGCACCATAAGACAGTCATTTAAATAAGCAGGGCACTATAACTTCATTTAGTTATGTAAAGACGTTGCACAGTGATGCCAGAGTGAGACTGATTTATATTGGCGCTGCTCTGATGTCAGGAGTAACAAGCATTGCCAAAACTAATAGGTACAGGGTTGACGTGCAGCCTTTTAGCTCTGTGAATACTTGTTTTGTAAAAATTGTATTTTTTGATGCGCCACCAGGTGTACATACATGCACACAACACACATTGCCTTAGTAGTCTTTGGCATTAAAGGGAACTACTTTGTTCGTGGATGTTTTCATTGCAAAAGGTTCAGAATACCATCACTCACAGAGACGTTAGTCAATGGCTGAAGTAGGCTGACCCACTGCCCCATGCTGTATGCTGAAAAGAGTGGAAGAAAAATGTGAAAGACACTGCAACAGACCAATGGTTGATGAGCCCTCTCAAATTATATCATACATATGACTTTAGCAAAAACAAACTGCTAACAAAGGACTACAAATTACACCAAATATCATTCACTCAGGCCTTCAAAAGCACAACAAACCATGAAAGTAGTTTTGGGGCAATTAATAAAGCATGTGAAAATTAAGCTAAGCGCATACATGCGAGTTAACCCTATTTTCAGTCCATTCTTAAAGTTCCTATTTCCATCCTAGAGTTTTAAGTTGGTCTCTAGAACACCTCAAATCTGAGCTAATCGCCATTTGAAATGGAGGCTACCTGATGAATGCGACCCTTGAAGACTCTGAATCGGGTGGACTCTGATTTCGTACAAACATCCTGATATTCGCCTGTTCTTCATAAGGCTTCTGCTCCTGGAACACAGACATGAAGGAAAGTTTATAAAGCACATTATTGCCACACATAATTAAGCGTGAATGCAAGAATTCTCCATCATAACACCTCTCCATTCAGCAAAATATTATTCCTTTGAGGCTTACTCAAGGCAACACCCCATTTCTCCATGCCACTGTTCCACAATTCCAGCCCTTCTGCTGTGCTGTTTTATGTCTATAAACACAACCTGCCCTAAACTGAATATTCTAAAAAAAAAAAAAAAAAAATACAAATGTCTCTCAGTCATGTGTACGCTTCTCTCATCGACCCATGGATTTCTTCAGTTTATCTTGCACTGATTAAACATACAGTTTTTTTTTGCTCTCTTTTCCCAATAAATAACAAAGTTTATTCTACATGTAAAATCATGTAAAATATTGTAGTGTTGGGATGACAACAGTTTGTTTATGGAGATAAGATACTTTGCCTTTTGCTCTCTTGCTAACTATATATTCACTGAAATACCCAAAGGTTAAAGGGATGTTATACTTAGGAAATAAAATAAAAAAAACCTTAGAAATTCACTTAAAAAAACAAAAGTTACAGAGACGTTATAGTTAGGTTCTGAAGTTACTCACACAGAACCCTAGAAATTTAAAACTTATAGTTAGTTATTTAAAGTAACTATAACTTGTGCCCCGCCATGCTGCAGTAACATACTTAAAAGTGCTAACATGTGATAATGAAGAAAATAGTGGCTCCGTAAATTAAAATATTTTCCCAGATTACATCATTTAAAACCAGTTTATGGATCAAGAGCACTACAGCTAGGTTACGTAGATTATTTAAGTCACTTGACCTGCAGGTCTAATAACATTTTTATGATTTTTCAAGGCCTGGTTAATCTAACCACTAACACTGAGGGAGCCAACATTGTTGACACATAGAGGGAGCTGCTAAACATGCAGCTCCCACTCTGTGAGAGCAGTTGTTTCCTCTGTTTCTCTGAGGGCAGGGAAACCACCTCTTCCAACAAGCGAGAGATGTGTGACAGCTCTCACTTTCTGCAAGCGGAGTGTTTGCTGTGACTTTGCGGGAACTGCCAAAGTTCCCATCAAGTCACAGCAAATAGCTATGTCCCAGGAGTAGTCACCCCAGGTCATAGCAGGAGCCAGCCCTGGGGGTGGCGGTCCACAGCGTTATCTGTGGCTCCACGAGGGGGACAGTGCAGTCCCCCTCCAACATTCAATTTGCCCCAGGGAGGTGGTGGTGGTCCCCGATGCGGGGGGTCCACAACAGACCCCTTGATTCTTTTATTGCAGCAACGGGGAGCTGGCAGTCCCCAGGGCCGTGGCGGGCTGCCCATCGCATATTATACAATGTTAGCCCTGGGGAGGTGGCGGTCCCTGGGACTGTGGGGGGAACATGCGCACCCCCCTCCACAAACCTTCTCTTTAGCCCCAGGGAGTGCACAGTCCATGGGACTGCAAGGGAGGGAGGAACTGTGCGTCCTCGGACAAACCTCTTATTCAGCCCCGGGGAGGTGGCGGTCTTTGGGGCTCTGGGGGAGGCCATAGGGCCTCCCCCATATTAAAACATTGTTCTGCCCTGGGGAGGTGGCAGTCCCAGAGGCTGCTAGGGGGCCGTATGCCCCACGCATTTTTCTTTCTGATCGCCCCGGGGACGTGGCAGTCCCCAAGGCTAATACAAAGCCCTAGGAGGGAGAGCCCTGTGCACCCACCTCCTTTATTAAAGCCCCCAATGCCCCCACGATGGCCAGGTCTCGGGAGCTAATTAAAAGAAAAGGACAGGAAACCATCTGGACAGATCCGCAGATTATTCTGACATTTTAAATGAAAGAATATGCTTTTCAGCTCTGGTGGGCTCCCTGTGGGACCCTAGCAACAGGGCTAAGGGGTCAGGGAGTCCCTACCCTGGCCCTTTTTCTCTCATTTTTATTATTTTTTATTTATTTATTTTGTAACTTTTTTTTTATGGGACTCGGCTGAAGCAAAGTCTCAAGATAGCTGCCAACACTTCCTGGTTGAAGTGCTGCAGCCAATCAGATATCAGCACAGGGACAGTTGTATCCGTGGAGGGACAACATCCCTCGATATCT
Organism: Pleurodeles waltl; assembly: GCF_031143425.1. NCBI lineage: Eukaryota > Metazoa > Chordata > Amphibia > Caudata > Salamandridae > Pleurodeles > Pleurodeles waltl. The sequence continues at coordinate 351,012,176 of NC_090443.1, read as the reverse complement.
ATATTTTTAAACTCTGATTTCCTCAAAACTACTTAAGGGATTTACACAAAAAGCAAGACCAAGAGCTAGCTTTCTGCCAAATTTGGTGTAATTTCGTTGAGCAGTTTGGGCTGTAGTTGTGTTCAAATATTTGAAAAATCCCATTGATGTCGAATAAGGAAAAAGTGCTTTGGGAACCAACCTTTTTCTCAGCTCCTGCTTGATAGATCACCCTGAACTTTCAACACAGCAGCTGAACCCACCAAAGTAATTGAACATTTTGTGAAGATTCGTCAAGTGGCGCCAAAGTTATTAGCAACACAAAAACCCTTTGTCTACGGAAAAAATTGTCCTAACTATAAACAGGCGACCGCCAGTAGGTTATATATATATATATATATATATATATATATATATATATATATATATATATATATATATATTTAGACATGAGTCCTCACACAGCATTCGAGAGGCAATATTTACCAGCTTCTCGTGGCAAGAATGACGCGGGCAGCATCCATCATCCCAAAAGGTATTTTTATTTCTTATTTCATGTGAAGTACAAAGTGCAAAGTGCTATCCAGACAAATATGGCAACGCGTTTCGGCCTGAGCCTTCGACTGGCCATAGAGTAGGTCGTGAGATCAGTGTATTTAAGTCATGTGATCACCCAACATTCACCAATTAAAATCCCTGACATTTTTCTATCACTTAAAAGGCATTTATACTCGATTTTTTTACACCATTCAATTCATTTGTCTCAAATGGAAATCAAGTTTATACTAAACATGATTTTTACTCATTCAGTTAATGTATGAACCTGATATAACTCTAAGATTACTACCCAATTTTTCAATGTATCAACATATCATTATATTTTTACTTCCTATTAAGTTTTACTTGTTCAGGTTAAGTACCATTTCTATATTAATTAAAGATACTCATTTATCTAAATTTGTGAGTTCCATTTGAAATTAGTAGTATTCTATGAGTGCTATATCTTGTTCACATCTCTCCTCATATTGCGTTAATTATACCCGGTAAAGTACCCTACCAAAGAGAAAAAATTAGATTAAATATCAAACATAATTAAAGAGAAAGGGCTATTGTACTCTGCAATTTTATCGGAGAAGATACTCTTTCCGCAAAGATCCTGTTCGTTTCATTCCTTTCATTACCCCATAGTCTATTACCTTAATCACATCATAATCCAACTAATTCTTCAGAAAGATTCAATATAAATAATCCAGTTCAAAATATGTCTCTTTGTTCCCTATCTTTTATAAGTGTCTACGTAGCCCTGCATCCATGTTCATTCCCGACAGCATCTCCGTTCCAATTACAATGATCCATTTGGATTCCCTTCTCCTCAGCCTTTGTTCTCGATCTCCACCTCTGTCATTTTGTTTAATGTGTTAAATACCATAGTATCTCAAGTCTTTTTGTTCACCTTAATGCTGTTCCCAAATATGTTTTGCTATTGAGTATGTCAGATCTTGATATATATATATATATATATATATATATATATATTTACACACACACATAAATATATATGTATGTGAATATATGTCTTTATGTATATACATGTATATAAATATATACGTGTGTGTATGTACATATATATATATATATATATATATATATATATATTTATTTCCAAACACACCTCTATCATCCGTCCATATAGAAGGAAGCAGCAACATTGGACTCAAGTGTTCTCATTTATTTGAGTGCTACCTCTTGACGCGGTTTGGCTGCCATGCAGCCTTGTTCAGAATATTGAGCGCATTTTAAAATCACAATTTAAAGAGCAACCAAGCAACGCAGTGCAAAACACAGAAGACATACTATCGCAGAGCGTTACATAAGCATTTGTTTCATTGTTTCATATTTCACTCACCTTTTAAAAAAACAAAAATGTTTAATCGTAACTCTGTAATAGTTTGCACATTGTGAACCCATGGAAACTTTCATTGATACAATTTAAATTGTATTCACACAATTAATAAGGTTTCCAATCCTTCGGATGGTCTACTCGTAAGAACTGATTATCTTCATGACTCAATAAGCCCACATGGTACCATTCCATAAGTTGCTCACTGCATTTACTCTTTACTGTGAAAAATACAGAACTGGGAGCTCTCACATAACATGATGCATCATTTAGTTGTTTGTATGCTTCAGACATGTACATTTCCTTGGGCCGGTGGACTATGTTACCACCTTTGTCAGAATTTCTAATCCCACAGTCCATTCTTTGGTTTAACTTTGTCATCAATTCATGAAACGTTCTTGTTTGACCATTGTTGTTTCCAGATTTCTTCTTTTTTATAGTGCCCTCCAAGTTTTTCAACTCCTGTATCACGAGATCAGTATAAATCTCAGTTGAATCCTTTGGCATAGTAGGCATGAACTGAGTTAAGCCTAAAATTTGTGGGGGCTGCTCCATATACTTCCAGATGAATTTCTTAATTTCTTCTTCAGTGATATCATCTCTTATTCCCATTATCTCATTCTCTACCTCTTGAAGTTCTTTCATCAGTTTAACATCCAACACGAGGAACTTCCAGGTTCATGGATAATGGGTATGTCATAGGATTGCAGCCTCCAGAATGGCAAATTTGCAGTATTGTCCACAATATCCGAAGGGGCCTTTTCCTGACTCTAGGAGGGTCACCTGATTAGGGGATACATACACCAATGTAAGTTGCTTTAGGTTTTAGGCACACGCTGCTACAAGAGAATTCTTACTCTCTTTTAGTGAGGACCAGGTTTTTCTTTATTTTGGTCCTGATGAAACGACAACTGATACTTCTGGACTAACCAGGGTGTGAAACATGTTAATTGTAATTCTGTAGTGAAGGAAGTTCAACACACAGATTCATATGACTGTAACTCTGTAGTGTAGAGAATTCAACACACACATACACATTTGGGGAATGTCATATCATTGTTTCAGGTAATTCCCTACTATATTTGTTTTTAACCTTGACATAGGTTCTATCACCCATAGTAAAATTACAGCACCAGTATCTATATTAAGTTTTAACTCACACTTTTTCCAGTCTTTCACCAAATTACAAACTGAGATACACACTCTGCACTCCCAGTACTCTTCTGGCAAACATCAAAAACACCTCCGGCAAAGAGCCATCTCCTGGGCCCGTAAGGCATTGCAGCGCTGGCTTGACGAGGAGCTAATTAGATGATGATGCATGCCACATTAAACATGCAGAAAAACATAGAAATTCAACTGTTCAAGTGACTATAACTTGTGGCCTAAGATAACTATAACTTGCTACACCTCGCGCCCCTGCCATGCACAGTTTTCTTATCAATAATTTTATCAAAAATTTTGCAGAAGAAGTCATGTAATATGTAGAGTATTTAGCTGTGCATTGCAAGCGCTCGAGTTATAGTTACCTTAGTGTACAAATTATAGTTACTTCAAGTAAGTCTCAACTAGAACAGTTGCATGTAAACTCAAAACTGAACTATAACATCCCTGTAAACCCTTTGCTTTTTTTTTTTTTTAAAGATAGATAGATAGATAGATAGATAGATAGATAGTGGTGAATAGGTTTCACAGTTAAAGGCAGTTGATCCCTTATTAAGTCGATGGTCTCCTTCCTGGTGGTGTCTCCTAGCCAAACCACCATCTCAAATGGCTAAAAATATTTCTAAAAAATTGTATTACCCCATTGTGCATAGTAAACGTTTTGGAAATGAGACCCAAATTGTTTCTTAGGAGCCCACTGTCAGTGCTGACAAATGCCAAGGTTGCAGAATATCAACACTGCATCAGTGGCTGTGGGTCTGTGAACCCTGCAATTTATCTAGGGCTGCTACTGGGACTCCAACCTGTAAGGTGATCCAGCTAAACTGTTGATTAATGCTTTTTCTGACTATTTATAGGAATGCTGACAACAGCTCATAACGAACAATTTAAGTTAATGCCATGACCGAGCTCAGGGGTGTATGGCGGGATTGCCAAATCTGCCAAGTACCGTGAAGGACATCAAGCCAGGAAAAGTAAGAAAGAAAAAGAAGAGAAAATAAAGAAGGGTGGGAGGCAAGAAAGAAGGCTACAAGAAGGAAAGGTGGGAAGAATGTTGACAGGAAGGAAATGTGACAGGACGGATGGTTAAGTGAATGGATGGATAGGGAATCCATGGCTGGAAAAGGTGAATGGATACATGGATTGCTGGATGTAGAGATGAGCAGGTGGATGGGTGAAAGGAGCAATAGCTGGATGAAATAAAGGATGGCACCATAGACAAAACGATGGATGTGTGGATGGATGGGTGAATGAAAGGAAGGATCCGTGGATGTACTGAAGCATGGATGAGTGGATGGCTGCAAGGGTGGATTGATAAAAGCTTTGAAAATGTTTGGAAGGGAGAAAGTATAAATGCATGTTTGGTTAAGTGGATGGATGGAGTAAAGGGTGGAGGATGGACAGATGGAAAGAAGGGTGAAGGGATGGAATGGGGAAAATGTGGACAGTTGAACAGACGGAAAGATTGATGACTGAATTGACGAGGAATAAATGGATGGAAAGATAAAAGGATAGAAAGATGAAAGGAAGGGTGAACTGATTGATAAATGAACAGATGGAAAGATTTGTGAAAGGTCAGAAGCATGGTTGGGAGGATGGATGATTGGTTGGAAGTGTAAAGGAAAATTTTGAAGGGAAGTTTGGGCTTGCCAGATTAGTTTATTGCCTTCAGACGCATGGTTCAAAGTTGTGAGGTGGCAAAATTCTGGCTACGTTCCTGCTGTCTAGTCTTTATTCCACTTCATGCCTCTAGTTTCTATCACCATAAGTTTCCTCTCGTTCTTTATCTTACTGCATTCTTTATCATCACTACTTTTCATTCTTTTGTTATTGCTTTTCTATCTTCCTCTTCTTCCTTTTCCCTTTTCTGCCCTTCTCTCTTATCCTCTGGGTCGAAGTCTGATAGTGACAAATACACTCCAGTCCCCTATAATAAGCACCTGTGGCCTCCACCTGCAACCACTGGTACAAATTATGCACTGGGTACACCCCGCTCAGGGAGGTGTTTTGTCCTTCCACCAGAGACAAACACTGTCTGGAGTCTGCTCCTGATGAACAAGTTACTTACCTTCAGTAACGATTTATCTAGTAGAGACACATTCTAGTTGTAAATTCCTTACCTTAGAATTTCCCCTAGGCATCAGACTGGATCTGGAGATTTTTCTTCGAGCAGTACCCTTGCGCGCCGTCAGGTGGCATTGGTTGACTCTGTGTCAGTCATTGGCGTCATGGTCACCGTGATGACATCACAGTCGTACATGGGTGCCACCGAGGCCAGCTGACGTCAGTTTCTTTTCCCGACTTTCCACATCAGCAGCGCAGAGCCATGAATAACAATGAAACTGGTGTGCCAAAGGGGAATCCCTGTCCCTAGAAATCAGTTCACAAGCAGAGAGGATGGGTGGGTCAGTAAGGAATCTGCAACTAGAACATGTCTCTACCAGATAAGTCGTTACCAAAGGTAAGAAACTTGTTCATCTAATAGAGAATTCTAATTGCAGATTCCTTACCTTAGAATAGATACCCAAGCAATACCATCCTCGGTGGTGGGCAACGAACCAAGTTCATACTAAAAGTCCAGCAGGACCGAATGACCATAGTAGACGTCTCTGCAGACCTGACTGTACAGGCAGTAATGTCTTGTAAACGTGTGTAGGGATGCCTACTTTGTTGCCTGGCAGATGTTCAGGACAGGAACTCTGCGTTCTAACGCAGTGGTAGCAACAGTTGCTCTGGTGGCGTGAGCGCGCAAGCCCTCGGAGGGTTGCTTTTTTGCCAAAGTGTAGCATGTTTTGATGCAGCGCAGTACCCATCGTGAGATGGTGCGCTTCTGCACCACTTTCCCTTTCTTCGCACCCACAAATCCAACAAAGAGTTGATCATCCACCCGGAGATCTTTAGTACGATTGAGGTAGAACACCAACGCTCTTTTTGGATCCAGACAGTGGAATCTCCTCTTCATGAGAGGAATGTAGGAGTGCGTAAAAATTAGGCTAAGTGATGGATTGGCCTACATGAAAAGGCGTAACAACCCTAGGAAGGAAGGAGGCCCTCGTACGGAGCACCACTTTGTCAGGGTGGACAGACAAAAATGGTAGCTTGGAAGAAAAAGCTTGAAGCTCACTCGGCAAGCAGAGGTGATGGCAATAAGAAAAGCAGTCTTGACCAGTCTTGTTTGTCAGGAGCCACAGGGGACAATTGTGCAGCGGCTCAAAAGGGGCGCACATACGGTAAGTTAAGACCATGTTCAATAATCATAATCAACGAGGTCAGAGGAAACAAAATGGGTGAGTCCCTTAAGGAACCTTCCAAAAGTGGGAGACTTGAATAACTAAGGTTGGTCTGGCAATCTAAGAAAGGCTGATTAGGCCAATAAGTAATCTTTAAGGATGCCCAAAGCAGAGCCCCGTTGGGCCAAAAAAAGGATGAACAAGAGAACCTCAGGCAGGGGTGCAGAAAGGGGATCAACAGACTTGGTGCACTATGACACAAATTTATGACAACAACAATAACATTACAGGCTTCGGGAGGAAGGTCGAAAGCTCTCAACTGCTGCCACTCAATCTCCACGTGTGGAGAACCATCCCCTGCTGCTGCGGCAGAATATCCTCCCAAAGGGGCAGTTTAATCAGAGGATCCATAGGTATGCTCAGTAGCTCTGGTACCATACTCTTTGTGCCCAGTATGGAGCCACAAGGATTACTTTGGCTCGGTCGCTCTTGATCTTCTTCATAACTCTGGACAGAAGTGGTATTGGCCGGAAGGCATAAAGGAAGTCTGAGTTCCACTCGAGACAAAAAGAGTCCCAGAGCGAGGGCTGCCTTGGAAACTCCAAAGGGCAAAACAATTGACATTGTGCATTCTCTGTGGAGGCAAGCAGATCTAACCAAGGCTCTCCCCACTGCTGAAAGAGGCCTTGCGCCATCTCTGGATGGAGATGCCATTTGTGATCGACTATGCATCTACGGCTGAGTTTGTCCGATCTAATGTTCAGAAAGCCACCAGATGTTGAACCACCCGGATTATGCCATTATGTTCTAGCCACGTCCAGAAGCGCAGAGCCTCTTGACAAAGAGTCCATGACCCTACTCAGGCCTGCTTGTTCTAGTACCACATTGCGGGAGTGTTGCCTGTGAACACTTGCACCACTTTCCTTCTTAGAGAGGGAAAGAAAGCTTTCAATGCAAGCCTGATCACCAGGAGCTCCAAACGATTGATGTGGAGTCCTGATTCCACCGGAGACCAGACGCCTCTGATGGCCGTCCCATTCCAGAAGTGATGCATCTGTCACTACAGTAAGATCTGGCTGGGGAAGGGAGAGGGATCTGCCGTTTAATCCATCGGGATTCAAAATCCACCATAGCAGCTCTCTCGCAGTTCCCTCTAATCTGGATCATGTCAGAGAGAGTCCCCTGATGCAGCACCCACTGGAACTTCAGGTCCCACTGCGGGGCCTGCGTATGCGATCTGGCATGTATCATCAGCAGGATGCAGGAGGCCATGTGGCTCAGCAACCTCAGTCATTCTCACCGAAATCCAGGATAGAGGCTGAAACATCAAAATCATAGCCTGAATATCCTGGACTTGCTTTTCGGGAGGATAGGCCCAAAACTGCACTGTGTCCAGAACAGCTCCGATAAAAGGGAGCAACTAGGGAGGAGTCAGGTGTGACCTCGGCATGTTTATAGTGAACCCTAGTGAGTGCAGAAGGATAGCCATAGTCTGAAGATGGAAGATGACTTTCTGGGGCGTGTACACCTGCAACAGCCACTCGGGGTAGGGGGGAGACTAAAACCCCTAACCTGCGCAGATGAGCTGCAACCACCGCCATCACTTTCGTGAAAGCCTGAGGGGGGCTGGTAAGGCAGAAGGGCTGGGCAGCGGTGGCTCTGGCTCCCGGAAACTCAGGGAGGCGCGGATTGGCCCAAGAAGTAGGCTCTACGGATGAAGGCCTCCAGCGTCGACGCTCCTCCTGCGTTGCATCGGTTGAGCGATGGGGTGAAGTCAAAGAACGTTTAGCTTTCTTCAACTTCTTCTTTTGACCCGAATGTCTCGAAGATTTGGAATGGGATGAGGAGGAGTGATGATGACTCTGCGAGCGGTCTCGAGACCTTCCTCTCGAGCGAGACCGAGAGCGACGTGTAGTCGAGCGCCAGGCCGCTATGAACTTTAGGGAACGCTCTCTCAAAGGCTTCAGGTTCATGGCCCAGCACTCGGAGCACGACTTCGGGTCGCGGTCGCCCTTCAGACACCACAAACACACCAGGCGTGGGCCTGTCACCAACATCATGCGGTGGCGACATCAGGCAGTGACAGGCATCACAAGGTTTGAAGCTGGTCTTTCGAGACATCCCTCAACTCACCGAAGAAGAAAAAAAAAAAGACAACAAAAAGGTCGAATTTAGTCAAAAAATGACCAGGGTAGCTCTTTACTGATCTGCATGCGGCACGGAAAGAAAAGAACTGACGTCAGCGTGCCTGGGTGGCGCCTATGTACGATTGCAAAGTCATCACGTTGACCACAACACTAATGACAGACATGGAGTCGACCGACACTACCTGATGACATGCAAGGGTACTGCTCAAAGAAAAATCTACGAATCCAGTCTGACGCCTGGGGGAAATTCTAAGGTGAGGAATCTGCAGTTAGAAGTCTCTATCAGATACAGCGCGCCCAAGAGGAGCTGGTGTCATGCTCAGCACCCTTCACTATATATCCCATCTATCTGGAGGGGTGGAGGGGCTGTCCCTGGCTGTGTCTTGCTGCAGTGACTCGCTTTTACTTTGGACTGTACAGAATTTAAGTCAGTTCAGACTACTGGGGGAAAAGCGTCTCCTTTCTTATTTAGACCTGAGCTTAGTACCAGGAACAGCCCTAAAGGCTGAATGATAATAAAGACTGAACCTTGAGAGTGAGGACTGAAAAGGGGAAACATGGAGTGAAGATGAGGAGATGTAGCAACGCGTGGAAATAGAAGGAAAAAGAACATAAGAAATTGAGATGTACGAACTACGAAAGAAAATGAATTGAAAAAGGAACGATGCAGGCAGGAGAGAAGGAAAGAAAAATAGATGGCGGTGAAAGATATAGAGGATAATAGGAAAGAGGCTGGAGGGAGAGTTGTAAAGAAAGAAAATTAAAACAAAAGGTGAAGATTAAAAAGATTGAAAGTTATAGTGGACATCTGAAAAAAAAAAACAATGAAAGAAGGTAGGAAGAAGGTTTAGAAGCATTGAAAAAGAAGTTCTGGAACGACGCAATGAGAGATAAAATGATTGATAGTTAAAGAGTGCTGGGGTTTGCCGCGGCGCTCCCGCTGTGCCTTTGAATTCGAAGCCTACATTAAATGGTATTGTCAGTGAAGGAAATATGCTCGATATTCCCATGAAAAGCCCCCTTCAACTTTAAATTCTTCCTTATATCTATCCATCCATCCATCCTCCTTTCAACTTTCCATCCTGTCACGAATCCATTATTTTATTTATCCGTCCATCCATCCACTCATATTTTCACCCATCGTCTATTCTTTCCCCCTTCGATCTGTTTATACTCTCATCCAATCAGCATCCCATTCCTCCCTACATTTTATTTACCTTCCCTTTCACACTTCTTTCCGACTTTGCCTTCATCGTTCCACCATACTTTTCTTTCACACTTCCTCCATACCTTATTTTTCCTATTTTTTCTTTAAAAACGCCTTTCCTTGTTTTCTTCCTTTTTCATTAGCTCTTTCGAGCATGTTTTTTCTGTCTACTTTTCCCCGTGCTTATTATTCCAATATTCATAGTTAGCTGGTAAAATGGATTCACTGCGCCACCAGTTAAGCTGGAAGGGGGACAGGCGACTGTCAGTCCTTTTTAACTCCACCAACCATCCTCACTGGTGTGCACTTATGCAGTGTGACATAGACAGTCAGTGTTACTTCATGTAGCATGTCTCTAGCACCTCATACCGAAAACGAGGCACCGAAGCTCACCCGGGTGCTCGAGTAGGATGTTGCCAAGTTTCTGGAACTCGTGCACACGTTCTATTTCTGGTGGGCTAAAATCTGCGTGCAGCAGCATTAACACCCGCACTTTTCCCACTCCAGAAAATTGCATTTACAAACAATATTCACCCATTGTGGAGTACTGTCAAAACCAAGCACCGTTTTAACAGTGTATATAACATGGCCGCTTTTACTGGCGTGGACAAATGTGTTAACTGCCTGTGAGGTATTACATTTCTTAGATTCGGCGAGCATTAAATTCACTGCAATTTAATTCACACTCCAGACAATGCAATCATCGCGCTTATTCATATGTCAAGAACAATACATTTACAATGAATTAAATAATCAGAGTTGCACAATTAGCAGTGACGGATCGGCCTTCGAGTCCTGGCCTCTGTTTGTCATGTCTCTTTTCACCCTTAGGTTTGTAGGCAATCCCACATTTCGTGTTTTGGAGGGGGCTCAATCCATAGTGTTCGTTTTACCACGTTTCTCGAAGGGGGTAGCTTCAAGTTCTTTGGATTAGGCCCAACTCACTACCTGGAGTGTACCTGTGCCCTGCCATCCGACCTAGCGGGTCTGGGCTGCGAGTGCCGTGCTCCGCTTACTCCCCTTAGCTGGCCTCTTTTCACCCTTCCATAAGGCATCCCCAGGTGAGTGGCCTTTATTTGCACACCGCCTTACTAGGTGTGCTTACGATCCATTTCGGTTAAACCTCCTTTAATTACCGCCACGCTGCCTGAGGGGTGTCTCCGGGCAGCTCCCCCTGTTGAAACTTTTTTTTTTTCCCAGCTTTGTTATTCCATTCTTGCTGCCAGGTTGGACCAGAAGATGCCCATCCCTTCCTCTGATAGGTGTACGCCATCTGGTGCATATAGTTCTGGTCATCTGGGGTGGATCAAGCCGTGGCGTATGCTCTCCAGCCCATTTACTTTGCAGTACTTGGTGACCATGATGTTCAGTTTTCTTCTGGAGTTACCTACTGCTTTGCTTGATACGACCCCTCACCACATGATTCTGGGGATTATCTCTGACCAGGTGACGGTGGAGTTCCAGCAAAGTCTTGTAATTGTCAATAATGTATTTCTGATCTTGTTCTCCTCACTGTGGTCAGATCGTTACCCCCAAGGTGCATAATTATCACGTGGGGGTGTCTCTGTGTAGCTTCTAATAAATTCTGCAATGTCTGCGAGAGCTGTGCCCACTTCATGCCCGGGAAACCCCACCATCTGATTTACTTTGTTGATCTTTCTCTCCCTCCGATATTGATGTTCTGCTTCCACCATGATTGTAGTCTGGATATGAAAGAGTGCCCAACCACCCATACAGACCTGGGTGATGCACCTGTCAATGTAATCAAAAACAATTCCCTCTACATCAGATGTGGGCGTATGTAACTTTTATAAGCTTTGGATCGCCACCTGCCAACCGTTTTGATGGCGCTTTCATCTAAGCCTAACTCTGCTGCCGTTGTAGCTGCCCCTATGCGAAAGGAGTGGGATCCAAACTCTGCTGGGGCCAGGCGTCCTTTCGTTAATGCTTTCCGCATGACTGCATTGAACTGGAATTTGCTCAAGTATTCCCCGTTGTTGTGCCTGAACAGTGGGCCAGGCAACCCGGGGCGCATAGCTAGGTAGTCTTTTAAACTGCAGACCGGGCAATACTTTGTTTGACTTATGCATTTAAGCTCAATCCGTGTACCCTTTCCCTGCTGGTCTGTTTTTGACCGTCTCAGTAAGAGGTGTACCCTGTCTGATTCTAACCTGCAATCCTCCGCTTGGAGGCAGGTGCTGCCTCCCAATATTTTTGCTGAGGCCACCAGTTCGCTTAGGCGAAAGGCCCAGAAGAAAGCTGTGGAGAAAGCTTCTCTGAATAATACCAGCTCATAAGGGTTGTCTGCTACTGTTTCCAATGCGTCTATTAGTTGGGCCAGCTTGTTGAAATCTATGGGGTGTCTGTTGTCGTTCTTAGGTCCCTCAAGCCGTTTCCATCCCTTCATTGCGGTTTTGAAGTAATGTGAGGCTGTGGGGTCTATGCCTGTCTGCAGTTTTGAGTAGTGAGCCACCGTAGCCAAGTGTGCCTGGGCCCAGGACTTAGTTTTCCCCTGTTGGTAGGCCCACTTGAGGAAACGTTCTACTGCTGATCTGGTTGCCACTCGGTCTTTAAGTGACTCCAGGCACCCCTGTTTCCATGAGGGCCCTGGCGTATTTGGCATACCTTCTATGTGTCTCTGGCTTGAGTGCGTTGTGCACTAATATTGACAGGTGTGCTCCGCCAGATCCCAGAGGCCTTCTGGAAAAGGTGTCATCACTCGGCTCGCGTCCGGGGCTAGTTTTCTGAATCTGTCCATCTGGGAACGAGAGAGAGCGTCTGCTCGTGAGTTTTTTATGCCCTGGACATGTCTTGCCCTTATATCCAGGTTGCCTTTGAGTTGAATGCTCACCAAACACCTCAACAGTCTTAACATGTTGGGGCAGGATGCGGACCACGCCTAGGTTGTCTGACCACAACGTTATCTTCATGTTCTTCAACTGGCCCTTCCAAACTGTAATGGCTACTACTATGGGGAATAGTTCTAGAAATGTGATGTTCTTGGTGATACCCAAATTGTACCACCTGTCTGGCCATTTGCCAGCGCACCACTCGCTGCCCAGTATGGCCCCAAAACCACAACCGCCTGCGGCGTCAGTGAACAGTGAAATCTCCTTAGCCGATATCCAGCCCTCTCTCCAGATGAGTCTGCCATTGAATTCCTTTAAAAAGGCGCCCCACATGGCAAGGTCGCTTTTTACGCCTGCTCCCAATCTACCATGGTGGTGTCTCTCGTGCAGACCTGATGTCAGTCTGCTTAACCACTTTGCAAAAACTCGTCCTGCTGGGATCACCCTGGTCGCAAAGTTAAGCTTTCCGACCATGCTCTGTAACTCCCCGAGGGTTGCTTTCCGTTTACCCTGCAGGGACTTGATCTCTTCCCTTAGTTCTGCTACCTTCCCCTCCGGTATCCTAGAAGTTCCTGCAGCTGAATCTAGTTCAATGCCCAGGAAAACTAGTTCCGTTGTCGGGCCTATCATCTTATCTGGAGTCAGGGGGACGCCCATGTCTTTTGCTAGATTTTAAAAAGCCCTCAGTAGACTGGCACATTCTCCTATGCCAGCTTCACCCACAAATAAGAAGTCGTCCAGGTAGTGCATTTTCCCTCCTGCTGGGTGTTTCTCATGTAATGCCCATTCCAGGAAGGTACTGAACTGTTCAAAGTATGCACATGCGATGGAGCAACCCATGGACATGGCTTTGTCAACATACACTTGCCTGTTTTGTTGGAAGCCTAATAGGTCAAAGCTGTCTGGGTGTACTGGTAGTAATCTAAAAGCTGACTCAATGTCCACTTTTGCCAATCATGCCCCTCTGCCTGCTGCCTTGATCATATCAATGGCGTCATCTATGGTGCCATAACCTACCGAGCAAGATTCTTCTGGGATGTTATCATTTACTGATGTTCCCTCTGGGAACGACAAATGATGTATAAGTCTGAATTGGCCTGCCTCCTTCTTGGGCACCACGCCCAGTGGTGAAATTATCTCGTCTTTTGCGGGGGGCGCATCTAGAGGGCCTTCAATGCGCCCTAGCCTCAACTCTTTTTAAATTTTTTGACGAATTACTTGTGGGTGTTCTGTGGCTGATTTCAGGTTCTTGCCATTGCCCACTATTTGTCCTCTCACTGGGATTTTGAAACCTTCCTCAAATCCTTTTACTAATGTTTCTGCGTCTTTTTTATTGTAGTATTCATTGGCTAACTTTCTCAAGAATTGGGTATTGATGGGGGAACTAGCTAGTTTCCACTTCCTCGGGTTAGCCACTTGGGTTGCTGGCGGCATGGTCCTAGTGTTTCTTTCTCTTTTCTTTTTTGTCTGACCTGTGTCTGCTTTTCCTGCACGCTGACACCTGGTGCAACCCCCGCATGATGAGCAGCTGTGTCTGAACTTGCAGTTCTACCCCCAAGTGCACTCATCTGTTTCAAATTTCCAGCAGATTACCTGTGATCCCTTGTCGCCCTGCCCTTTACTGCTGTGCCAGGGTTTGTACCTATGGGATGTTTTGTATTTCTCATGTTTCTCCTTGGGATGCGTGTACCGAAAGGACTGATCCACCCACCCGCCCCAGGAGCTAACCTCCTTGGCCACCATCATCTTTTGTATGTAACTGGATACGTCCTCCTCGTTCCATTCCATTTCTGGGTGGGCCTGCATTTTCAGTCTGAAACTCTTGTCATATTCTAACCAAGCATCCCCCGGAAATTGGTGGTGCGCTTCATGTATTTTTGACTCGTACAACGATAGATCCGCTGCGCAGCGTGGGAATTTCTCTACTATTACACAGGCCATTATTCTGAAAGCGCACAGCCAATTCTCAAAATTCCTCTCCTTCCTGGCTCTCCTTCTTTCCCTCCTGTCCTCCTCCTCCTTGTTGCATATAGTGTGATCTAGCCCTTCCACCTTGATTTCTAGCAGGGTGAAAATGTCTATGAATTCTTTTCTCCATATTTTTTCTTTCACTGCTAGTGGGATGGCTGTTGCCAGGCCTGCAGCTCTTGTTGTCATAGCCGGGGGACCCAGGGATGGCCTTGCAAATGACTCTGGGGGTTGCCCACCGCCATAGGAGGACCTATTACCTTCCCTGCTATACCCCATGCTGCCGTGGGGTCCCCTGGGGGTTTTGGCTCTTTCCTACCTGACTGAGCACCTGACTGTTTGCCTTTGCTAGCATGCCCTTGGTTCTCCCCCTTCTCTGCACCTTCTATGCTTAGCCCTGCGCCGCTCTCTCTCAATAACAATGGTGCAAATGATTTCAAACATTCTTTAATTATTGAGCTTATATGCTCACCCTCTGCTGGTGTACGCGAAATGCTGGTCCCAGGAGGTTCCGGAGTTGATGGCACCCCGGTGGACCGGTCCGTTCCCCTCGTTTTCTTGGCTTCGCTGGTTTACCCTCCGTTCTCCGACACTTGCTTGCTTTCTGTGGGGGAGGCGAGATTGTCCCCACGTCGCTTGGTTTGCCTTTCCTCGCCCTTCTCTTCCATTTTCGCGCGCAGCCAGTCTTTGCCACGTTTTAGTGTTTCTGCCCTCATTTGCGCTAGCATCCTCTCCAGGTCATCTTGTTGTTCTGCTACTTGATCTTCTTCCATGCTGTAGCCTGAGGTTTGGATTCTCTCTTTCTTGGCCTTTCACTTGCTGCTTGTGATTTCTTCAAGGCGTGATAATGCGTCTCGGGTGCCAAAACAAAGCTCCTTTGCCCCTGCACCCTGGTGCGCCTCCTGCACACTTCGCCGGTGTGTGGGAATGTTTGTTTTAGTGACCTCCTTGCACGTGGTCATGTCGCCCGAGCAGGCGGTCCCACAATTCGAGGTCAGAGGTTCGCATGAAGAGGCTTCCTACGCCTCTTCTGCTGCTGATAATGCGGCGAGAAATGGAGCTCCGGGTGCGAGGGGGGGGGGCAGGAGACCAGTGCACCAGCGGGGTCGTGTCGCCCGGCCGGGTGGGTGGTCCCCCGGTCAGGTGAGTCTCTGTGTTTTTATGTGGGGGTGAGGTTCGTCAGGGCGGCCGGCACCTCGTGCGTGGTCACGGCAGTCGTTTTTTTTAAATTTATTTTTTAAATCTCCTTGTACGTGGTTGCATCGCCCTGGTAGGCGGTCCCACGTCCAAAGATCAACAGGGTGAGGAGGCGTCCTTCGCCCGTTTTCCTTCTGATCCAGCGGTGAGAAATGGAGTTCCGGGTTCGCGGCGGGCAGGAGACAAGTACACCACCCACCGGCCGGGCGGTCCCCCGTTCAGGTGAGTCCTTGAGTTTTAATTGCTTACATGCCTTATGCCGCGCTTGAAGACGGCCGCTCCCTCGCACGTGGTTGCGCCATGCGGGTATGCCGTGAAACACTGTTCGTACCGGACAATACTCACAGTTGCACGATTGGTATCTTGGTGCAGCTTCCGGTATGCCAACTAGGCGGACCTCCTGTGAGGGCACAAATCACCCTCTGCCTGCCCGTTAACGGATGTTGGTGGTCCAGCAGCTCCAGCGGGGTCGCGTCGCCCGGCTGGGCGGTCTCCCGCTCCAGAGGAGATCGGGAGCTAGGCGATAAGCAGACGGGTCGGATGCGGTTGTGTCCGCGGCTCCCTAAGCGGAGTTGCGACGCTCAATCGGTGAGGTCCTGGGCACCCGTGTGGGGAACCCGAAGTGGCAAAAAGAAGCCGCCACGCCAACCGCAGGGTCGCATTGCCCAGTCGGGCAGTCCCCCGCTTAGGGTGGAAAGAGAGGCTAGCACGAACCCAACTTGGGGCAGCTTACTGCTGGGTGTCGTCGAGGTTGTGTCGTCTGGTGGAGCCAACGTTCTTGTTGGTCGTGTTCTTGTTGGTCGGGCTAGCGCGCCGTCCTGGGTCATCTACCTGACCCCCCCAGAGGACCGCGCGCTCCTTAAATGTCCCCCCCCCTTCCCCCCTTACGGGAATCTTCTTGAAAAGCCATTGGGGGGTTTGAATGATTTCAAACTCCCCTCATTGGCCCACTTCATTTTGCGCCTTCTTCCCGACCTGCAGATCCGGGTGGGAAGGAGGGCGCCGCAGTTAAGTTGGCACGCCCTGCTTCAAAACCGGATTAACCGGTCTCTTCAGGGTCCAAGGCGGCCGATACGGCGCCGGCCCTTTATGCCCCCTTTGGGGGCGGCCTTTGCTCTTTCTGTCATAGGTATCTAAATCTGCCTCAGTGAAAAGGGCGCCAAATGAAAAGACATTGCATGTCTGAGCTGGCCTCAATGCACCACACATGGACATCCGGCAAGCGACCTCTGTGCACCATATGTGCTCTTCCATGCGCACAACGCCCATTGTGCCAAAAAGGCTTCAGAACGGCATCCTCCCCCCGCCCATTTACACACCCCTGGGGACAGGTGCCACAGCCTGGGCTGCAGCTTCCTGGGGGCTTTTCAGAGAGGACACCCTTGGCAGAGGAGGGCTAAAGTATGTTTGAGCACACTATTTTCTTAGCAGAGACACGTTCAGCTTCTCCTGCTTCTTTTAGTATTTAAAGGAAGGGGTGGAGGTCACTGGTGAGTCACAAGATGCTTTTATATAGGCCCCATGGTGGGTCTCGCTGTCCAGGACAACCTGTTTTAGCACTCCTCATTGTTTCAGTAGAGAGACAGTGATTGGCAAATATGTGTGCAGGGAAGACAGATGAAAACATTGCTCCTGCAAACAGGGAGCTTCTATTAAAAGCAGCTCCCTGCTTGGGGGAGCAATGTCGGCTCCCAAAGGGTGTGGGTAGCAAGCTAGGACTGGGGGGATTTGAGACTCCCCCCGCGGTCCTGCCACACTCTCTCTTCCATTCTATAACGAAATGGAATAGAGAGAGAGATGGTCATTGCAATGGTCTCGCCATGTAGTCACTTCAAATAGTTAAAGCACAGTAAGCACTCAGCTGTGGCATAATGGTTAAGGGCTCAGACCCTCACACTGAAAGTTGAGGGTTCTAGTCCAGGTGGGTCTATGGTCATTTCCCTATTTTCATTTCTTTTAAAATTTAAAAGTTTAAGGTTCATACTAAAAGGTGATCTCACTCTTTTTAGTTGACAAAAACATGTTTTTTTCCAATTTGTCCAGAAATATCTCATTCCAACATTCTAAGTATATCACTCATCAAAGCCTCAAAAACTATCTCTCTTCCTCTTACTCGATTTCTCTTTTTCAGTCTCTTTCTCCCACTGACACACCCACTCAGGCCCTTACACATCCACTCTCAGACCCACTCAGAACCTCATGCACCCACTCGCAGTTCCATTGAAACCCTCAAGCACCCACTCACAGACCCACGCAGACACTGACACACCCACTAAAATACTGATGCACCCACTCTCACACACCTACTCACAGACCCACTGAAACCCTCACGCACCCACTTACAGCCAGACCGACACTGACAAACCCACTAGGACACTGATGCACCCACTCACACCCAGACACATGCACTTACAACCACTCTCACCCCCAGATACACCCTCTTACACCTATTCTGAAACCCAGAGGGACAGGCTGTGGCTGTAGGAAGCTGGCCTGGAGTGTGGTGAGCAGCTATGTTCCAAGACTTATGTAGGAGACATGCAAAGCTTATACAATACCACTATAGTCACACACCACTTACACATATGAAAGAACTACACAGTGTTACAAAAATAAAGGTACTTTATTATAATAACACAAATACTAAAATAATGTATAGGCAATCCCCCAACTGGAGGTAAGTAAGCACACTATCATATACACATTAGCAACCAGTAAATAGCATAAGAAGCAGTAGACATTGGTAAACACAATAGCAAATAGTGAGGGACCTAGGGGAGGACCAAACCATAAATTAAAAAAGTGGTATTTGAAAGGCAGTCCCCCACCCAAGGAAGTGGAATCAGTAGAGAGGAGATGAGGGAACTAGGAACCCCAAGAGGTGAGTACCAGAGTGATCCCCAGCAACCAGGAGAGCAGAGTTAAGTACCTGATTGTCCCTAAAATCAACAGGACGACTTTGGAAAAAGATTGTTCAAGACCCAACCAAGACTAGATGAACCCAAAGGTGGACCCTGACAGAAGAGGACCTGCAAAGGAAGGGGACCGAGTCCAATTTGAGTCAGGAGTCACTACCCATCCTTCTGTGGATGCAGGACCAGGTTGACGGTGGATGAAGAAGGTCAGCAGTGCAGCCCAGGAGCCGAAGAGAAGTCCCAGAAGTGATGCAAGTGATGTCCCACATCGGCGGTCCAGATGCAGTCAGCCAGTGGTGCTGGAAAAACACAACAAACCTTGGCACATGCAAAAGTCAGGGAAGGTGGTTTGCAAGCCTGAAGAGGAGTCCCACACCACTGGAGTAGCAGGCAGGAGACTGTGCTTTGTAGGAAGGAGTGCTAGAAGTCAGGGCTACATGGAGCCTGAAGATCCCTTGGAGGAGAAACAAACAAGCCTTGGTAGCTGCAAGAGTCGCAGTGCACAGGGGTGCTGTCCTGCAAGAAGAGGCAAGGAATTACCGTCTTCCAAGTTGGAAAGCTGGTAGGGAGGATCGTGAGGACCACTCCAGACCACCCCATGTGAAGCAGGATCCATGCAGCTCCGGAGTAGAGAAAATCCACACAGCTGGTCGTGCCTGCGGATGCAGGGGAGTGACTCCTTCACTCCAAGGGAGATTCCTTCTTACTTCTTGTGGAGACTGAAGACTCGTCACCCTCAGAGGATGCACAGCTGGGCAAGTGTTGCAGCTGCTGGAAGGAGCCGGAGAAACAATGTTTCAGAGTGGAGTCGTCACTGAAGTTGCAGATTGTCATTTTCTGGAGGGTCCAGTTGCCTTTCCAGCGGCCAGATGATGAAGTAAACGATGCAGAGGAGTCCTGCTGGAATCTTGCACATCAAATCTGAGGACCCACCCAAGAGGGAGACCCTAAATAGCCCATGAAGGGGGATTGGCCACCTAGCAGGATGATCACCCATCAGGAGGGGGCTGTAACATCACCTACCTGACCTGGCCACTCAGATGCTCCCAGGGGCCTCTTCCCACCTTGGTAACAAGATGGCAGAATCAAGTGGCAACCTAGAGGAGCTCTGGGCACCACGCCTGGGATGGTGATGGAAAGAAGAGTGGCACTCCCCTTTCCTTTGTCCAGTTTCGTGCCAGAGTAGGGACCGGAATGTCTGTACTGGAGGAAACCCGTTTACGCAAGGAGGTCACCAAATGTGCCCTTCAAAGCATATCAGTGGCTTGGGGAGTCTGCCCCTCCAAAGCAATGTAACACCTCATTTCCAAGGCAGAGGGTGTTACCTCCCTCTCCCACAGGAAATCCTTTGTTCTGCCCTCCTCTGCCTGGGCTGCTCAAGCAGCAGGAGAGCAGAAACCTGTCTGAGGGATGGCAGCAGTGCGGGCTGCCCGGAAAACCCCAGAAGACTGGTAGGAGTAATGCTGGGGGTTCTATAAGGACCGCCCAGAGTGCATGGAATCATACAACCAATACTGGCAACAGTATTGGGGTATGATTCTGACATGTTTGATACCAAATATGGCCAGGTTCGGAGTTACCATTATGTAGCTGGACACAGGTAGTGGCCTGTGTCCAGTACACGGGTAAAATGGCTTTCCCGCACTGACGAAGTCCAGTGTAATGGAGCTGGAGTTCGTAAGGATGCCTCTGCTCATGCAGGGGTGCCCTCACACAGGTACCTGCACCCTACCCTCTGGTCTAGAAGGACCTACCATACGGGTGACTTACAGTGACTTGGTGCAGAGACCTGTTGTGAAAGGGTGGATGCACCTTTTCACGCAGGCTGCAATGCCAGGCCTGGAAAAACATTTTGCATGGGTTCCCATGGGTGGCATAATACATGGTGCAACCCATGGGGAACCCCTGGTGCCCCAATGCCTTGGGTACCTAGGTATCATATACTAGGGACTTATATGGGGGCACCAGTATGCCACTTGTGGGGTGTGCAAAGACCTAAACAATCACATTTAGAGGGAGAGAGCACAATCACTGGGGTCCTGGTTAACAGGATCCCAGTAAAGACAGTCAAAACACACTGAAAGCAGGCAAAAAGTGGGAGTAACCATGCCAAAAAGATGGTACTTTCATACAGCGGCCAACTCCCGCCACAGGCCGTGCGCAGTGTGGGGTTGGGTGATTAGGGAGGTTAGCTGCAGGATCTGGCTGCAGGGCAGGCCCTGTGTCCAACAACCGCTGCACGGCCGAAAGCCATGCGCGGCAGTGGTTGGATCAACGTATAGTAAGGAAAATTTCTGTACATTAGTAAAAACCATAGAAATTCACAGAAAAAAGCCAAAGGTTTCAGGGACGTTACAGTTAGGAAATCAATTTTTTTTAAAACAGAAATTCACCTAAAAAAACCCAAAGGTTACAGTGACATTATTGGTAGGCTCACAATTTAGATGTAGCAACCAATTAAATTCACCTGTCAGAGTTCTCTTACGGAACTATAATTTGTGCCCCAAAGTAAGTATAACCACGCCCTCGCCATGCACTAATTACTCCACAAATTATGGCACTCACGACATCTTTGATAACATCACCAATAATATCAATGTAATATTTGTAGTACAGTTTTTGAGGAAAAAAATGAGCATGGTGAGGGCACTAGTGGTAGTTACCTTAGGGCACAAGTTCGAGTTATGTGAATTTCTATGGTTTGGTATGTTTAAAATGTGAACCTAACTATAATGTCCCTGAAACCTTTGTTTTTTTTAAGTGAATTTCTATTTTTTTTTTTTTTATTTCCTTAGGCCAACAATTTCACACAGAAAAAGTTATGGCGATGTAAAGTGAATGATTAAGAAAGATGGGTTAAAATTTTGAAATTGATAGAGCTAGAGAATCACTATCACTTAGCTTGCTTATTGCTACTTTAGCCCGTAAGGGTCTCCTGTGTCACAAAGTTTCTGAGTCCTTTTTCCATCATGGTAGGGCCAGAAACTGGGTCAAATTTTCAACGGGGAGTGCAAGAATTGACAATGTGTCCTTCCCCTAGAATATTGATGTATCTACCACTTCCCCTGCATATATCCAACTCACTTCCTAATAAACTATTGTTTAGAGAAGAGCTGCAACAGACAAATCATGATCAGTACTGGACGGCTTTTATTTACAGAACTTATTAGTGGCAGTTAGGCTTCAGAATGACAGTGGAAAATATAACAAATATGGATCAAGCGGTTCACAGGGCCTTCAGTCAGTAATACTGCAAGACATGCAAGCTATATCACGCAGAGATAACTGTACATTTACTGCCTCGGCCAAGCCAAAATAAGGTTGGAGGCAGGTGTGAGATGCAGACACCTACCACCGCCATACCCCTCACAGGTGCCCTTCGAACCTCACTACTCAGTTCCCTGACAACCACAGATTAACAGATGAGAATCCAAGTGAAGTTCCTCCAAAAAGGGAAATCAGAAGCTTAGTTTGGATGGCACTGGAATCAATCCTTTCCAGGATGTAATATCACTGGTACCCATTGGTAGGAGCAGACCTTGAAGTTATGAGAGTGTACAGGAAGCAATGCATGTCTGTCTTGCATTCACTTTGTAGGTTATCATTGATACCAGGAAACAGACTAGTGTTCTTTTCTGTGGGGATAAAATGTCAGCTCCTCAGATGGCCTCATAATGAAGTATCTCTACTAACCTAAGGAGCCTTTTGCACAAATACAATTTCAAAATTCCACTCATTCATTAAAAACTCTGCAGTATTTAAACGACAAACTAGTTCCAAGTAATTATTTGCCTTTAACAAAGAAGATAGATGATGTAAAAGTGGAGTGTGATCACTGAAACGTTGGGCAGAAATGATCTTAATAACGCACATTTCCAGGAAGTAAGGAAAGATCCCTGTCTGCAGTTGGTTTGAACTTTTTTTTCATTAGCATGACAGCACATCGGCGTTCCCACACAATGGAGAAGGTACCCCATGCTTTTAAAACAGATATCAACTACTTAACTAGGCAGATTGTTTTTAAACAGCAGGCAACAACACGTCCCAAGAAACCTAGGAAAACCGTAGTACAACAAAGAAACATTCAGAATCCATAACACTGAATGTAAAACTGTTCCTCAAGCCTTTCTCCCCTCATTCTTTGCTGCTCGGAAGCCAATAACCCATTAGCAGGCAAGTGGTTATTCTGGTGGTTTTTTTTTGCACAGGCAGAGGAGTGTTCGAGGTTGCGCTCACCTACGTTGATTGAATCCCACTCTACTTAGGGGACTTCATCCTGAAGCTGAAGGCCTGATTAGAGGCCAGTGCTACTCCCCTCTGGACCTTGCAAAAACTAGAACTAGGCACAGGCTGAAAGCCCTTGCCATGGCTGTAGACGTGCCCAGAGACAAAAGGGCATAATATCCCACTGTTTCCCCTTTAGTTTTACCTATCTGCCTGTCACTGGGCCTTCCTTGTCAGAGCCAGGCAGAGAAGGCATTAGGTCTCCCTGGAAAACGAGGAGTTGTTCATCCCCTGGGCATATGGGTTATAGTAGGTGATGTCCCATCCCTGGAGACTTTCAGAAGGAAACTCCCTGCATGGACTGAGGCCCTATATGAGCCCTTAGCTAAGAGGCATCTTTAATAATGCCATTTTCGGTTGGGACTGAAGATTTTATACAGTTAGTACTAAGGGCCTGATTACGACCTTGGTGGATGGGATACTCAGTCACAGACATGAGGATATCCCGCCTGCAGTTTTACAAGTTCCATAGGATATAATGGAGCTTGAAACATGGCGGGCGGGGTACCCATCACGTTTGTGATGGTGTATTCCATCCACCAATTTCGTAGTCAGGCCTTACATCTGGAAAATTTTCAGCAGTACCCCTATGTGCTGGCAGGTGGTGCGGTTGGCTCCATGTCATCACTCCTGTCGGATGTGACGTGTGTAGGTCTATATAGGCACCATCCATGTGCACCATCAGTTGCGTTCTTGATATTACATGGCCACAGAAGCAGAGTCAATGAGATTGGCTGACCAGTGTGCAGATTCCTAAATTGGATTTTTATTTGTGAAGAAACCAGTTCACAGAATATGAAGGTGAGAGTCGGTGAGGAATCTGATAGAATCTCTATCAGAAAGAGGAGGGGCTGTTGGTTGTATTAGAATCTCTTACAATTTCCATGGAGAGGGCGCAACTGCTCATGCAGCGGACGTGGAGTAGCAAAAAGGCTCAGCGATCACCCAGTGGCCCTGCTATCTTTGAAGTGCTTAAGGGCAGTCTCCTCCTTCCTAAAAAAGTTGGGAATAATCAAACAGCATGTCCATAAGACTGGCCTGAACATGTCCAGAAAGGTCAGGGGACCACAACCAGGAATGCCTGCGAATGGCCACACTGGTGCCAGTAGCCCTGCCAAGGAAATCAGTGGTAACCATATGCGGTATGATAGAAAATCGAGGATCAGATTCCAACTGAAAATACTTAGACTACTGTGTTTTGCGGCCACGTTGTCAAAGAACCATAACGAGTAACCCACAACAAAATATTTGAGGTGCCCAGCTAAAAACAAAACTAGCCAAATGAGTTATACTGCTATCATGCACTCCTAAGTGCCTCACCAACTCCTTCCGACTAACTCTGCTTCCTTCACTCGAATCAGGTGAGTTCACCACGGTGTCCAAGCAGCCAAAACCATTGTCCCAAAGTCCACCGTTATTTAAGGGGAAAACGCATCCCACCTGAGATTAACTATATGTAAGAAACAGACCTGCAATCCGTCTAGATTTCGGATTGTCACTCTACCCACTACCAGTTCCATCTTCATTCATGGCGGCATCTAAGATGGGTAACCATACAAAAATAGTTATTCATCTACCTACAGGTTTTTGGACACAATCACTGTTCATCTGCAAAAGAACTCAAATTGCTTACTATGGAATTAGTTACCATCATACCAAACATTAAATTCTCCACTTTGAAACCGCATCCCACCTGGAAATAATAGTACATGTGAACAGAATAACAATTCACCTGGATATCTGACTGAGACTCACCCATTGTAAGTTCCATATTCGTTCCTCATCCTCAGTTGGATAGCCATATGTAAGATTTATTCTCTTTCGCATAGATATTGTAATGCATTTCTGGTTGGAGTCCTACCCTTAATTTTCTAAGATGCCGTATATATTTGTGGGATTACATAAGGACATCAAACATAAGAGTTAACACCATAGGAGCATTTTATGGCTAAACAGGTGGTGTTTCAGGAAAGGTGTAGGTGGGGTGGTATTTGTAAAATGAACTGAAAATATTAATTGCCGGTTTGAATAACATATACACTATAGGAACAAATGTAATATTTCCGTTCTTCTCGAAAAATAAGGAGAACATATCCAGTGAAGGGAGTTAAGGTCTTCCGTGGAATATGAAAAAAGATGAGATAGAGGTGATGTAATATTGTGAGATATAACAGCATAGAAAAATCAGTAAGAATAGTATACTACAAGCATCCATGAAGAGCGAACCACATGAATTATGACTTTTAGAGCCCTCTGTCACTCCCCTTGACAGGAGTCTGTTCCTACAAAGTCTCCCCATTATGAAGGGGCAAAAAGTCCAACATATGATAACTTACACTTTTGGAAATGAATCTGTCAATTGCAGTACTGGGGACATTTGAAGGTAAGATTAATTGGAAATATTGACTATTTGCGTTTATGACTATTTGATAAGATCTGGAGTCCTCTCTTATAGAAGCATGGGCATAATATTTTTCAGCTACAAAATGTTCCCTGTTGGAGTGGCGGGCTAAATGCATGTCCGGTTGCATCTGGCTTCATAAACCGGACTGACATTTGGAGAGTCATAAATAGTAAGACAGGATGCTCATGGATATAGTGAAAAACAGATAATTACCAAACTTGGTGGTTGAAGCGAAGTAGCTGGTGTCTTTTTTGATATGTAATGTATTTTTAATTGATGACAGATGAAAGCTGGATATGTTGTAGTGTGGGACTGGATGTTTCATTATATATATATGGATGAAAAATAAGCATTCTGTGTGAATTTACACGGAGACTTTCAGGAACGTGTAATGGTGGCACTACCTATGCAATTAATGGGTCGATAGGGTAAAGATTAGCAATAGAATGCCACTGGCTGCCATATGAATATTTATCTTCAGCTATAAAGTTTAATTTTTTTTTAATGTACGTGTAAATAAATTGTGTGTAGAAATGATTTGTGTCCCCATTGTAGGGATATGGTTTTAAATTATCTTTGTTACTGGATATCCTGGGTATTTGCTTATTTTATTAATTGTGACGTATATCTGATTGTTATTTTTCTGCTTGATTTGTAGATGTTGTGAAATGTTTTCTAATTGTAAGGAAGATCATTATCTAATTTAGTCCTGAAGATGGACTCTATAAAATCTTCGCCACTGAAAGGGGGCAACAAAATATTGTGACATTATCTAGTGGAACTGGCCATTTCTACATAAGAACTAAGTTTCATAAATGCTCGGTGACACATTAAGTAGAAGTGTACATGTTAAAAGATACATTGACTGACTCAATTCTTTCTTTTTGTGTTATGTAATATAGGTTTTTAAATGGCTGTACATACTAGGTTTTCAGTATTATTACATGTGTTATCTTTTTCAAAGGATTAAAAGTATATATATTTTTTTTTTGGCATTTATATTTGCTACTCTTCCACGTAAGGACTTTATTGTGTAATACTTGAAGATTGAGTGTAACTGTAATTATAAATTTTGATTTTTATCCTACACTGAAGGAAGTTGACCTTGATCTTGCTCGGCTTAGGAAATAAGAGGGCACCTGAAGTCTGAATACCCACGTCCTACCTTGGACAGCAAGGTGGTGGCATCACCCAAGACTGATGGTCAAGCTCCTGGCTATGTTTGTCAAGGACCCTGAGAAGGGCATAGACCGATCTTGGTGGGATAGCCAAGATAAACATCTGGACATAGAAGGGCTTCTCAAAAAGATACTGGCGATAGCAGAAGAGGCCAGTAAGTCATGGACATAATCTCCTCAGACGTCCCTTCTGACTGGGCTCAGCTGCTGGTCATCTTCCTGGACCCAAGGCGCAGGGACTTGGCCACCTCCGAGGCCGGCATGGTGGACCAGGGTGGCAACTTTCGTCAAGGAGCTGGGCAAATATTAATCTTCCTTCACTTCCATTAACAAGTCATAAGCCTCAATAAAGTTCTTTGGCCAAATGTTTTCAGAGGAGCTAGCAGAGGGTGTTATTCCGGCCGCTTTCTCAAACAAGATTCACAGAGAGGGCAGGCATTCTGCAGAGGTTAGTGGCAGAATCGCTTTGGTAGGTTCTTTCCCACCTGGTAAGCGGGCAGAAACTGTGAAGGCAGAGAGTCTGGCACAGGGAACTTCAACCCATCAAACAAATACACTGGTGAGTCTGATCCCTTATTCCCTTGTAGAAATGGGGGGTGGGGAATTGGGTTCATTTGAACCAGCTTTACCAGAGGTTTCATGAGCAATATCTTAACCTCTTAGTACAAAAGAAAGACAAAAGGCACCAGAGAGTTATTAATTTAAGGGAATCCAACAAGTTTTCGGTTTTCTGCCATTTCAAGATGGATGGAATCCATCTTCTCCTTGATATCCTCAGGCTGGATAGTCCGTCCAGACATGAAGAATGCCTACCTAATGGTGCCTATCATCCACCTTTACTGCAGGCTCCTGCAGTTCCATTACCTCAAATTTAAAATCAATGCAGAGAAATTGGTTTCTATACTGACTCAGAACATTCTGTTCTTGGGCTTCATCACAGATGTCATTCAAGGTACCTTGCTGCTGCTACAATCAAAGATTTCAAACATCAAGAAATAGCTGAGAAATGCGACTCTAGCCAATGGTCCATTTGGTGCAGATCACTCGGGTAACAGGATTACAGGAGTCTTCCATAGAGGTGACCCAGGGCCTCTCCATTATCAGGCCCTGCTTCACATGAAACCCTTACACCTCAGTAGAGACTGACTCATTCTGAAAAGGTAACCCTCACAAATTAGGCCAAGGAGGAGATGCAATGGTCGCTACAACACATGAATGGCAAAGTGATCTTTGGATCAACCCCCAGATCTAGCAATAGATTCGGATGCCCTTGGGGGCAGATCAAGCCGAAAATAAAGATGGATGCGTAGCATTCAGCTTCTCCCAGCTCCTTGTAAGAAGCTGTTCTCCCACAAATTGCTGCATGCTGCTGCCTGAAAGTGGTGCTCTGAGGTGCCCTATTCTGACTCGCCTGGCTGATGCATACTCCATTGCCTGCTCTGGTCGTCCTTTTCTCTTCAAGCCTGGAGTCTCAATTGTCTCTGTGTACAGTGAAAGTGCATGAGTTAGCTTGACTGTATGTTACTTATTAGGTTAGTAGGTTACTACATCAATGACTGTGTGTACTGCTGCTGCAGAGGACCCCACTCCATCTGCTATGTAACCTGGTCCTGCTGGTATAGACCGGCCTTATGTGATGAGGGTCGATTCTATGGGGAAATCAGATCACAGGCAGAACAGGCTCCCATTCGGCAAGAAAAAGTCTGCTGAACATACAGACGGATCCCCAGTAGAGGCAGGTGCTTTGAATGGTTACAATGCAGCCCTTCTGACCAATATGAAAGAGAGCCGCCGGTCTATAGATAGCAAAACAGATATGCTAATGTTGTGGCTGGATCGCTTTGAAGAAAGAGCAGAAGGCAGGATGCTAGAAAATCCCAAGAAGAAATGTGGATCTCGGACATCAAGGATTACAATGGTCCGATCTCAGTTTCCCTCATTGCCCTTAAGAGAGAACTTAGCGTCATGAAGGCAAAGAATAAAGACTTGGAAGGATGATCGTGTCACAATAACATGCACATTATTGGTGTAGCGGAGTCCTCGCATATCACTAATACAGAGAATTTTGTAGAGGGCATGATGATCTCTCTGTTCAGTCAGTAATCATTCTAAGCTGTATTCATCGATGTATGAGCACATCATTCAATAACACCGAGACTGCAGGCAGGGGTAAGCCCTGAGCCCATCATAGCTCATTTACTCAACCAAAGAGATCGCAACCAGATCTTGCGTTTAACAGGGCACAACCAGACCTGTAATACACTAGGCCTCCCATTGCTTTTTTCCTGGATTTCAATCCTGTGGTAGAGGGGGGTAGGCGATCATTCTCTGTGAGCAAGCAAGTTCTGCAAGTAAAAACAATCCGATGTTCCATGCTCTATCTCGCATGTGTGAGGAGTAAAAAGGCAAGCTCATTTTTTTAACCCACCCAGAGGCTACAACAGACTTTAATGAGACATTCATAAGGCACAGAGAGCATCACAGCTTAGCAGCTAATAGTTCAGCTTCTATGAGAGGCAGGTCATTGAAAGGAGATACAAATCTCAGTGACAATGACTAAATACATTTTATGTTCCACTTACCTGCAATTTTTTTTTATTTTTATAATCCTCTCACGTTATCCATAAATGGTGTGGCTTCTTTCCAACTATGGCGCAACACAATAATTTAGATGGCATTTCATCACAGTCAACATGTAGGTTTGCTTGTATTGGGTGCTAGAGAATTTAAGTGCTATTATGTACAATATCTGTTTAGGTTACACCCCATTTTTAAATGGGTAAATGCCTTTTGGAATCAATCTGTGGGGCGTCAGGGCTTTGGCGGAGGCACAATGAGCTCCTAAATACTATTGTAGCAGGTTACTATATGCATGGTTTGATCGTTATAGTTTGATATTAACTGGCAGACAAATAATAGCTATGCATGTAATTATATGGTGACAAAAGGCCACAGAACTTAGTGAGGAAGTGTTTTACTTTGAGGTCAGAACAGCTAGAGTTCTTCAGGTTTAACGTAGGGACAGTAATGGAGGTTGCCACCCTGTGGGAAGCTTTAAATTTACATTAGAGCAGTATGTATGTCTAAAGGACTAGGTATTCTTAAGTCCCTTTGCAGTACCCTAGAGTGGCTGCAAGGCAACATTAAAACATTAGAAACTACACAAGCATGTACCAAAAAATTACCCAAACTCAATACACTTCAGAAAAAAATGCAGGAGTTCCATGAAGCTGTGGATTGAAGATACTGTACCTGGGTAAACATGCAAGAGTCCGTGCTTGTGGGGAAGGTGATAGGCCGGGCAAAACCCTGGCTTGGGTGCTTATGGCCAACTAACTCAATCGGCATACAACTGGCATAGCCAAGAATGCCGGGAGGGTCACCGTGGTTCCAAGTAAAATACTGGATGTATTCCAAACCTGCTACGCAGATTTATACACATCCAGAGTCACAACGTTTGAGTCTCCTATAGCGAACTCCCTGAATCAAGTTGATTTGGGTGGACTGAAGAGGAAGCGAGGAAATTGTTGAACTTTCCACTGACTCTGGACGATGTAAAAAATCCAATAATAAGACTCGCAAGCGGCAAGGCCCTGGTTGGAGGGTTATGATGGGGTGGTGGGGGAGTGGCTCCCCCTGTAGAACTTTAGAAGGAATACATAGATTAATTGTCCCCCTCCCCTGGCTGCGTAACGTGTATCAAAATGCAGTATCCAAAGGGTGCCTATCTGTCTCAAGTAAAGAAGTGATTATTACAGTGTTACCAAAACTGGGTAGGAACTCTACTCAGTGTCCTCCTACAAGCCTTTATGGTTAGTGAATAGTGATAAACATTTGCAAAACTCCTAGAGCAGCGTCTGCAGCATCGGAAGAGGTTTTTGGTACTGCTTGAGCAGTCAAGTTTTATCCCTCAAAGACCTATGGCCTTTAAAATACACACAATTATTACCAGCAGTGATATCCCTCTTGGATGCAGAAAAGTAGTTTGATACCTAGGAGTGGCCATTCATGTTTGAAGGCCTATGCGCATGGGGCTGGGCGCAAGATTTCTGCAGTATATATCACTCTATATATATCACTCTTGTATGGTATGCTGTGTGCCAGCGTCAGGTTAGTAGTTTGCATCCTGGGATCATTGCGATCCGCAGGGGTACTTGGCAAGGATGTCTCCATTGATTTTTGCACTATTGATTGAACCTCTTGCCTATTTCCTACACGAGTTTCACGCAATACGAGCATACTCATCGGCAGGTGACCATTGGTGGAATCCTTATATGCGGAAGGCATTGCATTAAATATACAAAGTCCGGAGGACAACTTAGCACCTTGCCATTATGAAGGTTTTTAGATTTAGTAAGCAGCCTTATGTCAAATGGAAGGGCTTGACACGGTCCATACAGTCTGGAGATCTCTCGGTTCCAGACGTCTATGTCTATAATTTAGTTGTGCAAGTGCATTATGTTAATTATTGTGTAGGAATGCTGATCCATGCCAGAATGGAAAGTACTATCACACTTCCTAAATCCCTTCTAGCTATGGTTTGCAGCAGCCGCAAGTCCTCATGGACTATATTGATGTAGTTGGTATGGCATGTTAGGCATGGTGGCTGGTGTCCAAGATGATAGGTTGTCCATTGCCATATTATCTGCTCCTGCCAGCTTGTACTGGTCCGCTAATACCTCCCACAATGGACAATTTGGTGGCACAGATTTTGAATACAGTATTTCAGTGCTACCGGAAAGGGGAGGTTGTTTCTTTGTGGTTGTGTTACTGTATTAATGACTACGATCGGCTGTGAAGTGGGCTTTCTCTTACATTCCCAGACAGCCATCAAAATTCACTAGTCTCACAAAATACTACAGGCGAGCGAAGCTAGGTAAATCTATCTCCTTTTTGTATGCTGAGATTATAGCTTTCAAGGCACCCTTGATTCTGAGGACTAAGAGGTATATTTCGGGAACCCAGTCTCTGACAAGTGCTGGTGTTTCTATTGTGCGCAGGTCAGGGATGTTAATCTCACATATAGACATAAATTATTCCTGTATAAATTCCTATATCGTTTCTAACTCACCCCTGAGGAAATAGACACATTTATCTCGGACGCTGAAGTGAAATGTAAGAAGTTTGATATGTCTTAAGCAGGATTTTTTCATGTTCTTTGGGAATGTCCAACATTTTTGCATACTGGACCAAAGTGTTCGATCTATTAGGTGTAATGGTAGGGGACCCCCCCTTACCTCTCTCACCAAATCTGGCTCTGTTGGAAGCTACTATGGAAGCAGGGACAGTAGTTCCTTTCATCTGAGCTATTATTGTCAAAGAGGAGAGTAGGCAAGTGGTGAATGCAAAGATGTGCTCCTGGTTCTAAAAACTGGCTGCAGGATATGATATAAAGCAGAAATCAAATTAAGACATACGCTTCGAAACTGCACTAGATCCAGCCCTATAGATTTTTGAGACCCTCTTTGGGCATATTGACTGCACCATGAAACAGATGGTCCTTCTGTGAACTGAAATGTGGTGTGCAATATGCCTATTGTTTGTCCACTTGTTTTTGATAGACAGTGTACTATGATATGAAATGTGCGGCATTGGAATTACTGGAAATGTGATGTCACATAATGTGATGTATCTTGATAATACGGTATGGTGTGATGCTTTTCAACGTGTTCATTTGCTGTATGATACTGCAACTGATCAATCAAAATCTTTAAAAAATGCAAACAAATAAATTATGTAAATAATCCACATTAAATGTGTGACCTTAAAAAAACTGGATGTCAGCAGATCAGGCTGGGGAACCATTTGGGGGATTATGTACTGGAGCAAGGTGGTCAGAAGATAAACTGGCAATTCATATCAACTGCTTGGAACTTCGGGCGGGATCGTCTGCAGTGAAGTGCTGGACAGAGGCTTGGTGTGTTGCTAAGGATTGATAACATCGTAGTGGTGCGCTACATCACTCATCTGCGAGGAAGCTAGCCAAATATGCTCACAGAGCTAGCCATGGACTTCTAGTACTTCAGTCCGGAGAACAAGATAGCAGTAGCATCAGATTATCTCCTAGGTCGACACATTACCACAGGGATTAGCACTCTAGGCCTTTCTTGGACTCCAGTGGTTGAAGGTTACACACCCAGAGGTCTTCCGGGCTCTCAAGGCAAGATGGAGTCCATGCCAGACAGACCTTTTTACATCTCAACAAATCACAAACATCTAAGGTACTTCAGCTGGAGGCTGGACTCAGAAGCAGTGGCAACCAACACATTCCAGCAAGTTCGGTTAAAGGAGGACAACTATGCTTTTCCACCATTTACCATGACTGCAAGAATGGCAGCTCTGGTTAGCAGGAGCAGCCAATGCTGGTCATGCTGATCTGGAGGTCTCAAGCACAGTTCTAATGGAACTTTATTGAGATGTAGTGATCCATCTCTCCCTTCTTCAGAACATCATTACAGGAGCCTGGCACAAATGGTGCTAAAGGGATCTTTTCAACTAACGGCTTTAGGTTTTTACAGGAATCATTGGAAGATCCTAGGACTTTCAGGACAAGCCGAGGATTCCATCAGGAAAGCATGGGCTGACTGCACAGATAAAAAAAATGCAGGTCAGTCTGGAGAAGATAGTAATGTTCTTGACAAGAGGAACTTGAATTCTGTTGGATCAGAGATTGTGCATATCCTACATTTGTATGGGCCCTGGTGACAATGTCCCATGCTTACAGGTCAGTATAAACATTTAGTTCTGCAATTTCAGCAGGGCATACCCCAGTGGATGTGATCTTGGTAGGGCATCGCTCTTTGATATGTAAGTTACTAAGGGGCATGAGAATGACTGTACCCCCAGAACACAAATACTCGGGTTGTGGAATGTGAACATGGTTTTAAATCTGTTCTTGTCTTGTCAGAACGAGTTTGCTAGACATGTCATTCTTGGTACAGTCTTACCCCAAACAGTTTGCCTTCTCTCCTCCCGTTTTCTGATATTCGGTTTGGTTGGCATTAGCATTCTGTTGACTCATGCTCTCTATCTAAAGCATGGTAAAACTGTCCTACAACTGATTGGCACATTTAATTTATATATACGTTCCTAGTATATGGTACTACATGTCCCCAAGGCCTACAAAATTAAATGCTACAAATGAGCCCGCAGCACTCACTGTCCCACCCACCAAAGTAGCACTTTAAAACAAGTCTCATATCTGCCACTGCACCTTAAGGTGCTGTTTTAAAACTGCCAATTCGACCTGGCAAAATAAAACTTTACTTTAACAAAACATCCCTTTTTAATACATATAAGCCACCCGTAAGGTAGACCCTGAACAGCCAATAAGGCAGGTTGCATTATATTTAAAAGGTTAGATATGATTTTAAGTTTTACATGCCCTTGTAGTGAAAACAACTTCCAAATCGTTTTTCACTCCTGTGAGGTCTACCTATCCAACTGGATAACATTGGGCTACCTTATTGTATTTAATAAGTGTTGCCATTTGATTGGGCAAAAGGTAGAAATGTCATGATTGGACTCGAATACATTTTAATTTAATATCCCCTTTGAGCATGAATGGGTGTGCCTGACCATATGGTCCATAGCAGTCAGAAAGGGTAGTCGAAAAAGTCTGGAGCCTGGCAAAATGGCCCAGGTAGCTGCGAAGAACAACACGAGCAAGGGGTATGTAAAACCTCCCCCTGAAACATCTACAGTCCAGGAGGAGGCTGAGCTTGTGGGTGACGCCCAGGAACCTACAGAGGAGGATATTGTTGTCTTGGGAGACCTGGTGGAGCTAACTGTGTGGCAAGCAGAAGGTGGCCATCCAGACAGAAGTTCTTCAGAGCTCAAAAGAAGTACCCTACTCTTTAGGACCTGGGTAGCAAGCTGAGGACCAGGTAGCCGGTGACACTTCAGGAGATCTCTTGATCTATTGAGAGAATAAGAATGACCTATATAGTGAGCCTAAGGTTCCTGAAACTGGGGAAACACATGTGTTGGTGGTTCCCCAGTGCTGCAGGGCCTTTCTCCTGGGTATGGTCCATGACATACCACTGGCAGGACATTAGGGGCAGGACAAGACCTTTGTCAGGCTTGTTGCCCAGTTTTATTGGCATCAGATGAAGGTGACCTCAGCGTCATTCTGCATGTCATTTCTTACCTGCCAGACCAGTGGGAAGTCAGGGAAAAAGCTAAAGGCTCCCTCGTCCCCTTACCTGTTGTTGGCACCCCTGTGAAGTGTGATCATCAACAATGTTGGGCCCCTGGACCCCAAGACTGCCTTAGACAACAGGTTTATCCTGGACTTGGAGGCCATGTCTCTAAGGACTGTGACTGCATATTTATTGGTCAGGGCCCGATGTTTTTTTTTTATTTTTTTTACCCAAGTTGGTTTCCCTAAAGATGTAGTGTCTGATAGAGGCACAAACATCCGTTCCACTAACATTAAGCCCATGTGGGATGAGTGTGGAGTAAGCCAAAAGTTTTCCACACCCAATCACCCTCAGACCAATGGCCTTGTTGATAGGTTCAACAAATGCATGATTATGGGCCTGGCAGAGCCCATGAAGCAAAGGTGGGATATCCTCTTGCCATGCCTTCTTTTTGCCTACATGGAGGTGCCACAGAGAGGAGTTGGGTTTAGTCCCTTTGAGCTCCTTTATGGCCACCTTGTTAGAGGATTTCACAGACTTGTCAAGGAAGGGTGGGAGCAAGCTTTCAAGAAGTCCTCCCCAGGATGCAGTTGGCTACATGCTTGCTCTCAGTATTCAGATGCAGCAATTCTGGAATAAAGCCTCTGAGAACTTTGAAGCCAGCTAGGAAGTGGGGAATCTCTGGCATGACCGGAAGGCACTGTGGTAGAGTGTAAGCCTGGCCAAAAATGTAGATGATGGAGTCAGTAGAGCCCAGGGTCCTACAAGACCGCTCTTCTGGGCCTTATGAGGTAAAGGAAGGAAAGGGGGAGGTCAATTACCTGGTGGACCTCAAGACCCCCAGGAACCCCTTAAGGGTCCTCCATGTTAACTGCCTCAAGCCCCACTATCAGAGGTCTGAAGTCACTATGCTGCTGGTGACAGATGATGAGGTGAAAGAAGAGAGTGAACCTCTATACGACCTTGTATCTTCTAAGGAACAGGATAGGTCAGTGGAAGATGTCCACCTCTCCCCTATCCCAGAACAGCAGAGAGGAACTGTAGCCAGTTGGTGGAGCAGTTTGCTTCTCTATTGTTACGGACCACTGGGCTCACAAATCTGTGTACCCATGATATAGACACTGGGGACAGCATGCCTGTGAAGAATAAAGTTGACCAGATGAATGCCACTATCGAGGAAGAAGTGTCCAAGATACTGGAGTTGGAGGGGGTGGTAGTGAGAGAGGAGGGGGGTTGAGGACTTCAATAGCGAGCCAGCAAGATGGCCCTGGCTCGCACCTGAGCCTCCTCGCAGTACAGAGAAAAAAGGGAGGGACAGACCAGATCAACTGCAAAGTCTGATCAGCTGCGAGACAGATGGTGACGGCAGCTCCATAAATACACTGGGCTGAGCCAAAGAGAAGCGAGGTAAGAGCACTTACATAGATATACACTCCCTCCACAACATGGCGGACTTTAAGGAACTTAGCTGTACCATAGCCTGGCTATTCTAGACAGCCCAGCAAGGATAGGGAATGGGAGGGGGAGTAAATTGGTAAAGGGGGAAAATGTAAGAGGCCTCTCAAACCCTTAAAGGAAGTACTGACCTGCAAACCGGAGTAAGAGTGCAGAGCAGGCCATGATGTGCAAACCTTGTTACTGAATTGAGAATTGATTGATGCTATGATCATTGAAAATACCCTGAGAGACACTGTGTAGAGTATCCGAGATGAGGGACTGCGTGAAATCTCTTGCCACTCTACGTTCTAAAGTATATTGAAGCTCCGTACCATATCAATTCAAGCTGGGACTGGAGAGGAATCTCCCATTGCATGAGGAATCTGCGAGTGGCTTCTCTCTGGGGCTGGTGCTCTTTAGCTAAGAAAGCACACATTGTGAACAAAGATGGGAAAGTCACGCCCGTTGAAGGGAAGTCCATCCAAAGTGGATGTGGAGACTAATGAAGAAGATTGGGCGCAGCAGAAAGAGGACATCATATCCCTGGGCTCACACATGACAGCCATCCTAGAGGCCATTAGAGACACAAAAACATATCCGGAGGCATAGATCGCAGCAGTGGGGAGTGAGGTGGGATTACTGAGGGATGACCACAAAAAACTGTCCGATTGTGCTATGGAAACGGAGGACCTACTGGGCACCAACCTGCCACGCATGAATGAATTTTTAATGAAATGCTCCGCCATGGAGAAAGAAGTTCAATTACTGGCGCACAGGCTGAAAGACACGGAGGGAAGATCTCACCGTGACAATGTCAGACTTGTTGGCGTACCGGAGAGGGCGGAAGGTGAAAGCACAAGTATTTGTGGAAGAGTTGCTAGAAAAAACAGTTCTGCTGGGAAACCCCTCTTGAGTTTTCTTCATGGAACAGGCCCACCTGGTTTTGGGGTATCCACCACAGCCCGGGGCCCCCACATCTAATGACAGCAAGATTGATGAACTTTAGAGATCGAGATAATATCTTCCAGGCGGCAAAGAAGCACAGGCCCTGGAAGATAGACAGCCAGGAAGTAAACCTGCACCCAGACTACACTAACTCAGTCCAGCAACTACAGGGAGCATACGTCCCAGTGAAGAAGGTACTACGCCAGTTAGATCTTAAATATGTGCTTCTATTTCCAGCAAAGTTCAGAATAGTTCATGGAGACAAAACCCACTTTATGTTGTTGGTGCCAGAAGCGTGGTCATGGTTGGGGAAACAGGGCCTGTGGTCAGATCCCTTACAGGATGAACAGAGAGAAGAGCAGTGGCATCGGATACCAGCAAAGTGTCTCTGCAAACAGAAGGTTGCTCAATCCCCGACAAAAGGGCAAGTGAAAGCAGCTCAAGAGAAGACAGTGCAGGAGGTAAAACAACATAATAAGCTTCTGGACAACTATAGGTGGCACTCCCTTGGATCGGACGTAGAGGGCAGTGACTCATACCGAATAGAGACAGAACAACATACGGAAGAACAACAATTGCTTCATGTCACACCTACGACATCTGAACATTTGGGGTAGAGGCGTCCAGAATGGCTACGAATAAGTTGTAAGACCGTGCCAATCTCCAGGGCCCCAAGAGGAGGAACATGGAAAGGCTCACTGCACAGATTGATACTGCCTGCGAACAGTTGCAATTTCAGAGACAACTATATCCAGAATGTTTTGGGTTACACCCCAGTGACAGAAGCAATTGACAGTTTAGAACTGTTAGAGTTCGGGATCCACATGCACCTTGAGTTGGGAGGGTGGTCAGTTTTAGTATCAACGCACTGAAAAGTAGGGGGGAGGGCAGTTTTGGGGGCAGATTGTAACACCTTGACACACTACGATGGGAGATAAGTGACACACCCACTTACAGAAGATTGTCCAACTCCAGGAAATGAACATACACACTCACCATGAACAATATCCAAACATTAACGCTGTTGACTTGGAATGTCAACAGCTTAGGCAATAGATTGAAGAGGAGTCTGGTTCTCAAGGCACTAAGCAGATACAAGTCTCAGATCGTGTTTCTGCAGGAAACACACCTTCTTGATGCACAACATTGTAGCAGGGAAAGGGGCAACTAAAAAGTGGCAGGCTACTCCCAATATACATCTGGCTACAGGGGGGTGATGGCCGTTGCTAGGAAGACACTGCAGTTTCATTTAAGACACATATGATCAGATACACAAGGGAGCTACCTGGTGATATTAGGGTAATACGAAGGTGAAAATAATCTGCTCATTAATGTCTATGCTCCCTTTGGGACTCCCATTAGTGACACTACAAGAAGTGGGGACCTCACTAGTGGACGCCTGTGCGGCACTAGTAATGATTTGGGGGTGGGTTTTAATCTCATGCTAAACACACACCTAGATAGACACAGCAAGAGAATTGAAGGAAAAGCGACCAGGTGGAGACTAGAGAGCTTTCTGCAGGCACCTGGGCTGTGCGATATTTGGCGATCCATACACAGTGAGGAAAGAGGATACTCCTTTTACTCAGAGGCACATGACATGCAATCACGACTCGATTACTTTTTCACTCCAGACCATTCTTTACTGAGGTTTAGTGAGGCAGAATATCTCACCCATGGGATCAGCGACCACTCACCTCTATGTCACTATGTAACACTATACATTAACATGAAGAAACAACAGGATGACTGACTGATGGAGACATGGCAACTCTTGAACACCCAGGAGTTCAAGCTAAAGCCACTAAGCAATAATTTCTTGAGACCAAGGGCTCCGTGCAGAGCCCTGTGACACTCTGGGAAGCATACAAGGCAATGATCGGGGGGCGAAATAGGAGACAGAAGAGACCGATGACACAGACATTGGAAAAAGAACTCTCAATTGGAGAGGGTCTATGCAACATTCCCGGTCCCACAACTCAAAAAAGAGAGAGACCTAAAGTGAGCAGAGTTTCAGTCAGTAGCTCACCATGAGGACAAAATCGGGCAAAACAAAAAAAGGTATATGAAGCCGGAAATAAGGCGGGCAAAATATTGGTCTGGAGAGGGAGTGAGGAAAGAGGGAGTAAGGAAAGAGAGAGAGAGCAGGGCTGTCCGGGAGTTAGTGGGCAACACGGGGAAATGTTGACTGACGGTCATAGTATAATGGAGGAATTTGTCAACTATCTATAGACATTCTATGACATACATACACACACACACCCCAGAGGAGGAGGTACTAGCTTTCATAGAGGACTCCCCCTTGAGACGACTGGCCCCACAAAACACAGAAGGGTTCAAAACCGACCTGACAGTTGAGGAGATGCTTTTAGCTATAAGACAAATGCAATTGGGCAAGGCACCAGGCCCTAATGGGTTCCCAGTAGAGCTGTTTTGCATGCTATCTAGATAGGCGGCAACACCACTACATGCTGCCTTTCAGGTGGTGTTTATGGAAAATAGACTACCAGAAGATATGCGGATATCTACGACTCATGACTAAAGCTGGCAAACCCAAGGATGACTGAGCCTCATATCGGCCGAATTAACCTCCTAAATGTAGGTATTAAGATTCATGCAAAGACTCTTGCCAACCAACTAAGAGGGGTGGTGACTGAACTAGTACACCAGGACCAAAACAGGTTCATTCCTGGCCGTTCGACCAAGGGAATCTGAGGCGATTATATAATAATCTGGCAATAGTTAAGACCTCGTCTGCAGGATGCGCAATTGCCTCGTTAGACGTGAATAAAGCCTTTGACTCTATGGCATGGCCATACCTCTTAGGAGTGTTAGCTAAGATAGGACTCAGAACAAAATACCTTAGAAGTGTCAAACTTTTATACAACAGGCCGACAGCCAGAGTGAAAGTGAATGGTTACACTTCCTGGCCATCTAGCATACGGAAGGGCACTAGGCAGGGATGCCCGCTCTTGCCAATGTTATTTGCACTGGCAATAGAAGCGCTAGCAGAGTGGGTGTGTGTGGGGTTGGCCAGTTAACAGTAGGTGGAATTAAGGTATCTTTCTATACGCTGACAATATTCTGCTATGCCTATCCAACATTACCCTGACACTCACTCGACTAAAAGAGATCTTTCGCGTCTTTGGGCGTTACTCAGGCTTTACTATTAATTGGAATAAGTCCCTACTATTCCCCTTAGGGGATTGGAAGCTGGAGGATCCACCAGCGCTACCACTGAGAATAGTAACCAACCAATTTAAGTATCTCTGAATCACTAAAACACCAGTCTTGCACTATGAGGCGTACCTAAACCCCATGCTAAAATGACTGGAGGCAGACGTTAAACACTGGCAGGCGCTGCTGCTCTCGATGCTCGGGAAGACGGCACTGTTCAAGATGATGGCACTGTTCAAGATGATAGCACTTCCCAGTCTGCTGTACATATTGCAGAATAACCCGAACAAAATACCAGATGCCCTGTTTACCTGAGTAAACACGTAAGTTAGGATGCTGCTATATTGGGGGGTGAGGGCAGAGGGAGGAAGGGCGATTGGGTTGAGACACAACCCCGTATAGCACTCAGGGTCTTGCAGCAATCCAAATACAAAGGTGGGATTGTCTTGCCATGTGAGCGTAAGTACTATGAGGCAGGACAAGTGAGCATAGTTCATGATTGGGAATATGCAGACTGGGAAACCTGGTATATCAACAGGAGAGATGGAGCTTGGGTTGCAAGAGTTTAGGCACAGACTATATGGCGGTAGTTTACGGGCCGGGACACACCCGGCCACTGTGACAGTAGTGGATGTCTGGAATAGACTGACTAAGGAATGGGATGGAAAGACAGATGAACCCCTAAGTCGCCACTATGGGAGGGAGCGTGCCTATGCCCAGCAGTAGTCCTGCAGGGTTTGTAAGGATGGGACAAAATCCACATTGGCAGATATGTAGGATGCAAATGGTCGGATACCGTTTGCTGTCTTGAGAACATCATATAAAATGCCAGAATCCCAGTGGCTAAGATGTAGACAATTGAGTCACACCCTTCAAAAATGTTCGTCCTTACAAGAGGAGACACAAGAAGATGCCACTCTAGAAAGAGGCTGCTGATTGGGCAAATAGATAGGAAAATGATATGGCTGACATATAGTACCCTCATGCACAACACCTGCTGCTAAAACTATTAGGTAGATGGGAGGAACATCTTGGGAGATCTTGATGAAGAGGACCTGGAAGATAATTGATGCCTTCATGGATGCGAGTTCGAAGGTACATTCTTCCATACACTTTGGAGCTACCCCCGCCTGAGAAGCTTCTGGGAGGCAGTGAAATCTTTCCTAGGCAAAGCAACAGGGCAATCACTGAAGCTACATCCTCGGTTAGAACTACTGGGTGTGTGGGGACCATCGTATCTCACAGGCTATCAAAAGATCTAGGTAAATCTGGCATGTATGATAGCAAAATGGGATATAGCACAAAGATGGGGATATCAAATACCTCCGCGACTATATGATTGGGAGATGGGCAAGGAACACTGCAGCGTGGAGGAATGGGACAGTCTATAGGGATTGAGGCTGCATAAAGGAATTTGGGAAGATCTTGGATAGCTGGGAGGTGAGTGATGATGGGGAACCTGGGTGAACCGGATATGTTAACTGAAAGCATAGCTGGACGAATATATGAGATACCACAAACATGAACAATGAAGGGAGGAAATGGGAGGTGAAGTGGGAAAATTTGTAACACAAATGTATCAAGATTGATTTGCAAATGTGCTAAAAAAATTGACAGTCCCGGCAGCTGCTGTCTGTTAAGTCTTGGGGTGATCCATCCAGAGGGGCTGAGAAAAAAGGGGGGGCCCAAAACACGTTCATCTATTTTTCCATAGGGATTTTGTACAGCAATAGTGCTAAAACTACTGGATGGAATGACACCAAATTTGGTAAGAAGGTTGGTGCTGGTCCAGAAAGAGTGTTTTTTTTTTTTTTTTTTTTTTGGTGTAATTCCGTTCAGGTTTGGAGAAATTAAAGAAAACGCAAATTTGTATGTGTAGGGACGCAAAGGATTTGCAACCCCTCTCCTGATCTCATGCAGAAGAACTGATTGGCTGATAATACTTCAACAACATAAGTTGCTGAGGTGTTGTCAGCCATCTTGGGACTCGGCTGAAGCTGAGTTCCAAAAAAAAAAAAAAAGCAAAAAAAAACGAAAAGGGGCCAGGTTAGGCTTGACCCCTTAGCTCTGGTGGAAGGGTCCTAAAGGGACCCCACACGGGCTAAAAAGCATATTTAAATGTATTCTACAGGTGGAGTCACGGATCCGTTCTAAAATTTGAAAGAACAAAAAAAAAGAAATACCCTGGGCTCCCACGTTTCGTTAGTATAATGCCCCAGGGTGGGCTAATTTCCAGGGGCTTTTATGTGAAAATGCAGGGAACGCCACCTCCCTGGGACTTTTCATTCATGTGCAGGGGAGGGGGGGGTTCACATGCACCCCTAGTGCCCTGAGGTGGACCACCTCCCTGGGGCAAATATTACATATGCGGGGAGTGCGCCCCCACACCCTGGGGACCACCACCCTCCAGGGCTACACTGTATTCTGAGCGGGGGCAAAGTTTTTAAGCATAGGATTAGTTATTCCAGGTTGGCCTGGATGGTATTTTATCAGTCCAAAGCTGTAATACTGTGCCTGGAGTGGTGAATGGCTTTTGTCATGTTACAGCTCGGTGAGGATGGCACTGGGTCAATCTTATGCTTAAAGATTTTGCTGTACAAATGGCAAAAGACTTAACCCTATCTAGGTTGGCGTGGATAGCACTGCGCTAATCCTATGCCTAAAAACTGTGAGAGATAAACAGACATTTGAGGTGAGCAAATCTAGAGTGTTGCAGGGTGCTCCTTATTGGAAATGCTCTCTGTTAGAA
This sequence comes from Pleurodeles waltl, assembly GCF_031143425.1. Classification (NCBI taxonomy): domain Eukaryota; kingdom Metazoa; phylum Chordata; class Amphibia; order Caudata; family Salamandridae; genus Pleurodeles; species Pleurodeles waltl. Next base: position 350,969,305 of record NC_090443.1, on the reverse strand, counting down.
ATGGGGTCTTTGGTTGGCCGTCAGGTTACCCCCTCTCCAAGCAAGGACCCTCACACTAATCAGGGTAAAAGCGAATCACCCTCAGCTAACCTCTGCTTACCCCCTTGGTAGCTTGGCACAAGCAGTAGGCTTAACTTCAGAGTGCTAGGTGTAAATTATCTATACCAACACACACAATAACTTAATGAAAACACTACAAAATGGCACAACACAGGTTTAGGAAAATAGACAATATTCATCTAAACAAAACAAGACCAAAACAAAAAAAATCCACAATACACAAGTCAAGTTATCAATTAAAAACCAAAAAGAGGCTTCATGTAATTTTAAACACACACTAACGCTGTTAGCAAGAAAATGTACGTTAGGCACATCAAAAATAGCCCCGCTCGGGCGAGTGAGCGTCAATAAGGGCTTGCGATGAGTTAATTTTACTCACGAGCAAGACCTTGCTTCATTTCTCCTTTAGTCGGGTCGGCGTGTGTTGTTTCTTCTCTCCGCATGAGAGCGATGCGTCGATCCCGTCAGCACTCTCGGTTCCGGGCAGGCCTTGCGTCGTTTTTACACGCCCAGCGGTGTTTGCATTGGTAATCCAGCCGCACAATGATCCGAAAACCACACAGCGTGGGTTGCGATATCACCAGCCTCAGTCAGCGATGCGGTGCGTCGTTTCTCCAGCCACAGGCATCGATCTTCGGGTTGCGTTTCAGGCGAGCATCGATTTTTAGCCGCGAAGCCGGCAGCGCAACGATTTTTCAGCTGCAGATCAGCAATGCGTCGATCTTTTCCCCGCACAGGGGTCGGTGCGTGGACTTCTCACTCTTAGGCTGCCAGCTTCTCCTTCCAGGGTCGCAGGAACTGGATGGGCACCACTTGGCAGGATAGGAGTCTCTCAAGAGACTCCAGGTGCTAGCAGAGAGAAGTCTTTGCTGTCCCTGAGACTTCAAACAACAGGAGGCAAGCTCTAAATCAAGCCCTTGGAGATCTTCACAAGATGGAAGGTACACAAAGTCCTGTCTTTGCCCTCTTACTCTGGTAGAAGCAGCAACTGCAGGATAGCTTCACAAAGCATAGTCACGGCAGCTCTTCTTCCTCAGCTCTTCAGCTCTTCTCCAGGCAGAGGCTCCTCTTGGTTTCCAGAAGTGTTCTAAAGTCTGTGGTTTTTAGTGCCCTTCTTGTACCCAATTTCTCCTTTGAACTAAGCCTGCTTCAAAGCAAAGTCTCTCTTGAATGTGAAATCCTGCCTTGTCCATGCCAGGCCGCAGACACTCACCTGGGGGTTGGAGACTGCAATGTGTGAGGGCAGGCCCAGCCCTTTCAGGTGTGAGTGACCACTCCTCCCCTCCTTCCTAGCACAGATTGCTCATCAGACAATGCAGACTACACCCCAGCTCCCTTTGTGTCACTGTCTAGTGTGAGGTGCAACCAGCCCAACTGTCAAACTGACCCAGACAGGGAATCCACAAACAGGCAGAGTCAGAAGCAATGGTATAAGCAAGAAAATGCTCACTTTCTAAAAGTGGCATTTTCAAACACGCAATCTTAAAATCAACTTTACTAAAAGATGTATTTTTAAATTGTGAGCTCAGAGACCCCAAACTCCACATGTCCATCCGCTCCCAAAGGGAATCTACACTTTAATCATATTTAAAGGTAGCCCCCATGTTAACCTGAGAGGGACAGGCCTAGCATCAGTGAAAAACGTATTTAGCAATATTTCACTGTCGGGACATATAAAACACGTTACTATATGTCCTACCTTAACCATACACTGCACCCAGCCCTTGGGGCTACCTAGGGCCTACCTTAGGGGTGCCTTACATGTCAGAAAAGGGAAGGTTTAGGCCTGGCAAGTGGGCACACTTGCCAAGTCGAATTTCCAGTTAAAAATGCACCCACAGACACTGTAGTGGCAGGTCTGAGACATGATTACAGAGCTACTTATGTGGGTGGCACAACTAGTGCTGCAGGCCCACTATTAGCATTTGATTTACAGGCCCTGGGCACCTTTAGTGCACTGTACTAGGGACTTATAAATCCAATATACCAATCATGGATGAGACAATTACATACACATTTTGTAAAGGAGCACTTGCATTTTAGCACTGGTTAGCAGTGGTAAAGTGCCCAGAGCACACATCAACAACCTGGGAAACAGAGGCAAGAAGTTATATATATATCCATCCTAATACGAAGCACCACTGTCAGGATCGATGGAAAGATAGGGTGGCTTAGATGATGATGCCTGCAGCTCACTCACCCTGCAGGCAAAGGCAATGACCACAAGGAAGGCTGTTTTTAATGTGAGAAGACTGGGAGGCTCAGAAGGAGCACACGTTAGGAATGTCAGAAACAGATTCAAATCCCATTGTGGCATGATAATTGGGTTTGAAGGAAACATTTGGGTGAGATCCTTAAGGAACCTACTAACAATGCGATGAGGGTTGATCAGGTAATCTCAGAAGTTCAGTGATAGCAGACAAATAACCTTTGAGGATGCCTAAAGTAGAGCCCTTGTGTGCTAAAGAAAGTATGAGCAACAAGACTCGGAAATAGGGGCAGAGAGGGTGTCAACAGACTTGTCTGTACACCATGCAACAAATTTATTGAATGACAGACGTATACCGTATTGGTGGAGGGACGCCTGGCTGCTAAGATAATGTTACAGACTTCAGGCGGAAGGTAAAAAACTGTCAACTGCTGCACTTGATCTCCACGCAAGAAGGCGGAGACTAGACAGGTTCAGATGGAGAACCCTCCCTTCATGCTGCAACAGAAGATCTTCCTAAAGGGGCAGTCTGATCGGAGGATCAATGGCCATGCTCAACAGCTCAGCATACCAGACTCTGTATGCCCAGTCCGAAGCCACAACAATTACTTGGGCCCGGTCATTCTTGATCTTCTTAAGAACTCTGTGCAGAAGAGGTAGGGGCAGAAAGGCGTAGAATAGGCCTGAGCTCCACACGCATCAAAAAGTGTTGCAGAGCGAGTGGCACCTTGGAAACTCCAACAAGCAAAACAGCTGACAATGCGCATTCTCTGTGGAGGCAAACAGATCTAATCAATGCTCTCCCCACTGCTGAAAGAGACCTTGCACCATTTCTGAGTGGAGACGCCATTCGTGATCAACCAGGCATTGTTGGCTGAGTTTGTCCGCTCTGGCATTCAGTTAGCCTACTAGGTGTCGAAACACCAAGGAAATGTCCTGATGTTCTAGCCATGTCCAGAGGCGCAGAGCCTCCTGACAAAGGGTCTACGACTCTACCCCACCCTGCTTTTTGCAGTACCACATGGAGGTGGCATTGTTCGTGAACACCTGCACTACTTTCTCTTTGAAAGAGGGAAGAAATGCTTTCAATGAAATTCTGATCGCCCGGTGCTCCAAAAGGTTGATGTGGAGTCCGGAGACTGCCGTAGCCCATATGCATATGATCTCTGCCTCTTCCAGGTGGCCGCCCCACTCCTGGTGTGACGCATCCATCACTACTGTCAGATATGGTCGGGGAAGGGAGAGGGATCTGCATCTCACCCAATCATCATTTGTTAGCCACCACTGCAGATCTTGCGAAGTTCCCTCCAAGATCTGGACCATGTCGGAGAGATTACCCTAATGCTGCGACCACTGGAACTTCAGGTCCCACTGCCATCTGGCATGATTCACCAACAGGGTGCAGGAGGCCATGAGGGCCAGCAGCCTCAGAGTCATTCTCACCGAAATCCAGGATACAGGCTGACACACCAGTATCATAGCCTGAATATCCTGGACTCGCCGTTTGTTACGATAAGCTAGAAACAGCACTGTGCCCAGAACAGATCTGATGAAAGTGAGCGTCTGAGAGGGAGTCAGGTGTGACTTTGGCACGTTTATAGTGACCCCCAGTGAATGCAGGAGGTCCACCGTAGTCTGAAGGTGGGAGACGGCAACCTGGGGCAAGTCTGCCTTCAAGAGCCAGTCTTCGGGGTGGGGGAAGACAAACCACTGACCTGCACAGCTGAGCTGCGACCACTACCATCACCTTGGTGAACACGCAAGGGACACTGGTCAGGCCAAAGGGGAGAACGGTCAAATGAAAGTGCTTGTGGCCCACTACAAGCCACAAGTAACGTCTGTGGGCAGGCAGGACGGGGACATGAAAATAAGCATCCTGCAAGACCAATGCTACCATCCAGTCTCCTAGGTCCAGGGCAGATAAGACCTGAGCCACAGTGAGCATTTTGAACTTCTCCTTTTTAAGGAAGAGTTTGAGGGACCAAAGATGTAGGATAGGATGCAAGCCTTTGTCCTTTTGGGGTACCAGAATGTAGAGTGAATAACAACCATGACCTACTTCTGGCACAGGAATCCTCTCTATGGCTCCCTTGGCCAAGAGAGCTTTAACCTCCTCGCAGAGAAGTGCCAAGAGATCCTCCTTAATCTGATCGTAGGATGATGGCATGGATGGAGGGGTAGTGTTAGAAGGGGTGAGAGGAGCCCCTTCTGACTATTTGCAAAATCCACCTCTCTAACGTGATGGACTGCCTGTGGAGCAGGTGATGGCGAACTCTGCCTCCAACTGGTCCCTGGTGGGGAACCGTCTGACAAGGAAGGTTTGGAGGCAGCTCAAGAGGGGGTTGGACGGTGGGCTGGCTGGACTGCTGGCTCCTTGATCCACGAGGACGGTGGATCCTACGTCTCCAGCTGGGCAGCATGTGCTGCATGGTGGCTGAAGGGGAACGGACGTGGAGGGGGGCCCCTCCTGTAGCCACGAAAAGGGCAAAAAGCAGACAAAGGGGCGTGGGGCAGCTGTGAGGCCCACAGACCTGACCGTCGCACAAGGATCCTTGTAGCACTTGATCACAGAGTCTGCTTTGTCTCTGAAGAGATGGGTGCCATCAAAGGGCATATCCATCACAGTAGACTGGACATCCCCCCCCTGAAAAGCCAGACGGCCTAAAGCAGGCCTCAAGGTCACCGCCAGTGCAACCGCTCTGGCCAGTGGGTCAGTTGTGTCCAGCCCACATCTGATTGAGAACTTCACTTGATCTCTCCCGTCAGCAACAGCTTGGGAGAGAATGGCTTGGGACGCCTCCAGGACCTGTGGCAGGACTTGAGCAACCATGTCCCATAGAGTATGTGGAGAACAGTCCAAAAGGCATGCAGTGTTCACAGACTGCAATGTCAGGCTGGAGGAAGTAAATATCTTCCCAAGATGGTCTAGCCTCTAGGATTTCCTATCTGGGGGTGCAGAGGGAATGTACCCTGGGACATAGGAGCTTGGATAACCAAGCTCTCACGGGTAGGATGTTGAGTTAGGAACACTGGATCATTTGGAGCAGGTTTATGGCTGCAGCGATTGTCCTGTTCACAGGAGCCCCTGTGCTGGGTTTAGACCGGGTACCCAGCAGGAAATCATTAAGGGCTTCTCTGAAGGGCAAAAAGGAGTTCAGACTATGGAGTCCCACGCTGAAACCCTTCTGTCAGGAGACTAGTCCTGACTGCCACCAAACGTATCTCCAGGTTCAGTACCTCTTCTGTAGCTCTTCGCACCATCATTGAATAGGACTCTTCCTCCTCCTTAGCCACCATAGAATAGGACTCTCCTTTCTCCATAGCCATGGCCTCATAACCTCACCATCCAGGTCCATCCGCCAGTCCATAGGGTCTTGGACTGGTATTCTAAAGGGTCCAGCAACACCTCTCATCCCTCATCGTACCATATAAGAATAAGGGTCAGGGTCATAGGGGCAAGGCCCCTGCCAAAGTCTGAGTCCCGCAACCAGCGATGTGTCTGCAGTAAGGATGGGGTTGATGTCACCGGGGGAACGGATCCATGGGTGCCTCCTGGAGCCAAGGCCGAAGCCGCCGGCACGGAACCCAAGGGAGCCCATGCCGACATTGCAAGGCCCAAAGGCGCTCCAGCAGAGTCGGACTGCTCAAAGATGAGGCGCATGGCCTCATAAAACTGTCAAAGCTGGGCAGGGGTTGCTCCGGCTCCTGGAACTCGGGGAGACTTGAAGCCGACCCAGATGCACTCTCTGAGGACGGAGGCCCAGAGCAATGACACCCTTTTTATCTCTTATCGTCAACTGACAGACGGGTGAAGTCAAAGAAAACTTGTTGTTCTTCGACTTCTTCTTGTGCTTTCACTTACCTGACTGTCCCGAGGACTTGTAGTAGAACGAAGATAAGGGGGGGAACCGGGACCGCTCTTGAGGCCTTCCCTGTGACCGAAATAGGGAGCGTCACAGAGCTGAGTGCCTGGCCGCAAGGAGCTTTAGGGAATCCTCCCTCAAAGCTTTGGGACTTTGGGTCATGGTCGTGCTCCAGACACCACAAGCAGCGGATCTGTCACTGACATCGCCCGATAACAGGATCCGCAGGGATTATGTGAAGACATCCTTGATGCACCTGGAGTGTAGACACTCGAAAATCTTCATCAAAAAGTAAAATACAAAAAAACTGTCAAAAAGTGACTGAGGGGTAGCTCTTCTTTGTGTCTGTGCTGTCTGGTGCAGAAAAAAAACCTGACATCAGCATGCCGGGATTGCACCTATATAGGACCTGCAATGTCCTGTTGGGTGAGCAAGACGCCAACGACGAACGCAGAGCTGACAGACACCACCTGACGGTGCGCAGGTGTACTGCTGGAGAAAAATCACTGGGTCTAGACTGACGCCTGGGGAAAATTCTAAGGTAAGTGATATGCAACTATAAAGTCTATATTAGATATGTGCCTTAGGTCTGCCACTGCAGCCTGTAGTGCAGTTTATAAACCGTCAATTCGACCTGGCAAAAAACACTTTTTGCTAGGTTTAAACATCCCTTTTTAGTACATATAAGCCACTCCTAAAGTAGGTCCTAAACAGCCCTTAATGAAGGGTAAATTGTATTTAAAAGGTAGGACATGTATTACGTTTTCTATGTCCTGGTAATGAAACACTTCCAAATTTAATAAGTGCTAACATTTGATTGATAACAGGTGGAAATTTCAAGTTTGGTCTCAAATGAATTGTAATTAAAAATCCTCTTTAATGGTAAACTCAGATTTTAAGTCACAATTCTGAAAAAGCCACTTTTAGAAAGTTGCCATTTTCTTGTCCTAACCATTTGGTGCCTGCAGCCTGTGTTCTGGTCACATGGCGGTGAGTAGCTTGGCAGCTGGCCTTTCTGTATTCCTACCAGACAGAGAGACCAAGGGGATCTAGATGTTCGGAGGATGGCCAATCCTGCCAGAATGAATGGGGTGGAGTAGTTCCCTGCCTCACTTAAATATCCAAGGGCTCCCTCCAGCACACTAACAAAGGAACTTGACACCAGTCTTTTGTCACCTCAAACTACTTGTAACCTTGAAAAGTGACGGGAAGAACTTTCCAGAACCAGATGTGGGGTTGCCTAGAAGGTTCTCCCACTTCAAAGTCTAGCACCAGGTATAAATACTGGACCTCTTGAACCACTTTTAAGTACACTCCTGAACCCGCGGAGGAAACAAGAAGGGCTGCCTTGAACTCCAGAGGACTGCCCTACTGCCTGAGGCCTGCTTTGTACCTCAGAGGATGGCCCTACTGCCTGAGGCCTGCTTTGTACCTCAGAGGATGGCCCTGCTGCTACCAGAGGACTGTCCAGCTGCTTGAGGCCAGGACTACTAGGGTGACACCAAGGGCTAGTTGGCTGGATCTGTTTGTGAGCTACAGGGACATAAGTTATGGAGACCTTGAACCCTGCACCTGATCTCTGCTGGAATGAGCCCTAACCCCTCAAGTGGTGCCCAACAAATCCTGCCCCCTTGGTTACAGTAGTGAAGGTGCTGTTCCTGCCCAATGCTAAAAAATTGAACTTCCACCAAAAAGTGGCCTGAGAATCAACAGAAAACAGGGACTGACATGCATGCCGATCCGCCTAAGGTGCATCGCTGGTCAGCCTGACTTCGTAGTCGCACCCGCTATGTTCTTCTCTGCAGCTGGAAATCCTGTTTAGCTGGACCTTTGAACAACAGTATGAGATCCCGTGGAGCCCTCATCAGCTACAGCCTGCAGCTTTGTCCTGCTGTAGATTTCGGACTTCCAAAAAAGAGGGTAAATCTGAAGGTAGAAATCCTCACTGCAACAGAGTCCAGTGCCTCCCAGAGGATGCCTCCTTGGACACTGCTGGCTGCCTTGCCCCCCCCTAAATTTTACCTTCTCAGGAACTTTTCTTTGAAATTTTAATCCAAAAAATGAGTCCAAACCGGGGCCAATCCATCTCGTGTAGACGAATCACACTCTGTTGGCCTTAACTTTAGACTTTGCAGCTTTGATATTTCAGGCACTTGGTTTCACTAAAAACTTAAAAAATTTGTGACACCAGTTCTACTGATTGGATTTAGTTATTTTCTGTGTCTATTAAAATGATCTATATTTTTCTAATTTGGTTTGGGATATTTTGAGTGTTGTGTTTTCATGCTGCATAAATTAAGCATGAATGCTTTTGTGCCAAGGGATCAGAGAGTAAAGCATAGATTAATTTAGCGACTTTTGTAGCTCACCCTAACAGGGATTGCAGTTGTTTGAGAAGAGTTTCCTCCCCTTAACCAATAACCCTTTTTTTTAAATTAAAATATTTCCTCTCCCAAAGGAGTTAGCAGGTAATTTAACTATGGTTCTCTGCTTGATATTGTGTAAGAGTACTGGGTGTCAAGGCGCTTGGCATGGCGGGAAGGATGTTTACTCCACATGTGGTTATGTTTTTCATATCTAAACATACTAAATGCAATATCAGAGCGTTATCTTATCCGGAGTTTGAGAGTACTCCTAAGTTATGTGAGGTACATTGAATTAAGACTTATGAAGCCATGATGGAAAAGTTCAGACATCCAGGATTATCACAGCTGTTTACTTCCACCATAAAGCCATTCAAGGTGATTTAATCTTCTGCCACTCCTAGAGTCTGCAAGAGGCAGGAATCAGCATCTCTAGATTTTGAGCACATTTGGTAAGAGGGGATATGGTCTCAAAAGCTTTTTCTTCGGGGTCGGAATATTTTGAAGGCAGTGGAGTGGTCCTTCAACTAGACCTTCTAGCACTTTTATATCAATCAGGTGGGTGATATGGATTTGCTGGCTGTGAACAAGCTTTATACTAGCATAATCCTTACTGCTGGTCTGGACATAAAAAGAAAAATTTCCCGGGTTTCTAATTATTTTAAGGGCACTGAGATGAACATTTTTCCCTCTCAATGGATGTCTAAGGGATCATATATACTTGGTTTGGAGACGCAACAAGAAGGTGTGGTCAACTGACACTGGTTATAAATGTGATGTTTGCCTAGTTGCAAATAAAACTCATATGTTGTTGTTGTTGCAATGTTTTGACTATGACATACCAGAGCTTGCTTTGTTTCCTTATTTAACAGGCACAGAACAGAAACAGGATTAAAAGTGGTATGGAAGAGGGTGGCTGAGTTCGCTAGTGAAACAGGATTACATGCAGCATTATTGATTTTAATTGGTTCTTTGTTGTACTACTGTTTTCCCAATGGTTCTTCAGAAGTGTAGTTTGTTTCTGGCTGCTGTTTGAATTAAAGTAAGGAAAGAAAGCACAACCCTCACACCTATGTCCCTGCCAGAATAGAAAACTTTCCTTCAAGTTAGCTATAAAATGTTGTATTGTCGTTCTAATGCTTTGCAGAGGTTTTACACAAGTTTTGGATGACTTGCTCAGAACTGGAGAAAAAAAAGACTGCCTGGACACACAGTACACCTCAGTCCTAGCATCTTAAAAGGCTAATCTAAATTTGCAAACAAGAAGTCTGACTTGGAATTGTTAATTTTTTAAAAGCAGCTTTTTTAAGAAACAGAGAGAAATAGTTTTGGCATATAGGTCCTTTAACTGACACTACAATGAGAAAACCTATTTCCAATAGTAATACACACTATCTAATGAAGAGCAATTTCTTTTTGGTACAGGTAAAAACTTCACATTTCTATACTCAATGTTGTATTTCCATGGTATGGGGCCTGAAATCGTACACATTACTAATTACTAAGGGTAGGAAATATGGAATATAAGCACTATGGAGAATTAACATTCATGCCATTTGTTACCTTCGCCTCGAATAGGCGGCCTCTGGTGTTCTTGCCAGATCTGGTTCCCATTCATCGGAAGGATCATAGAAGACATCATCATCTTTGCTGTTATTACTCTATAGGAATTGCAGAGGACAGATCTATTCAGTCATTGGAAATTTGAAACCACCCACTACCAATATGTAAGTCATTTAAAATGTTAATTCTATATGTTAATCTTAAACAACAGTTCAGAATGCCAAAAGGGTGGGGGGGATAGGGGGGGTGAGGGGGTGGACCATCACTTAACTTTAGGATTACCCTGTAAAAGGGCTAATATATGCCTTTATTCCTAAATTGATCTTCATAACTCTGGCATCCATGTTCGAAAATATGCATGTATTTCTTGAATGCACTGACGCCTGTTAAATACTAATTACGTAAAAATTGTAACCTGGAATTTTTCTTGGGCTAACAATCTTCACTAAACATATCTATGAGGGGTTGCAATTCTTAAAAACAGGTAAACTCCTTTTTGTGAAAAAAAACAATTAGTTTAAAAAGAGAAAATCAAAAAGACCATCCCAACAAAACCTTGAAGCACTATTCATCTAAAACACACCTCTGCCTTTATTATTTTAGGCAATACATTGTGCATTATACAAATGTGACCAAAGGTCCAAATAGCTGCCTAGCAGTTATAACTTTTTAAAGTGAATCATGGTCACCTAAAAAATATATCTGGCATCCATTTCATAACATATTTTAACGATTAAACACAACCCATCTAGATAGCATACATTTAGTCACTATTGTGATCCTTCTAAAGACCAGAGAAGGGGCAAAGAGTTGGACTTCTGTCCTTGGCAGATACAAACTGTATTCAACATAAGTAGTCATCTGCCTTCAAAGGATGAGGAAGCAGATAAAAGAAGAGAATATGATCTTCTGGGTAAGAGGGAATTCAGATTCCACCTTTGATGAGAAAACAGACTTTCTTTAGGACAAAAACTGTATAGGATTTCACAGAACTCTGTGTATTTGACATGCTCCTAGACACTGTAATGAGGGCAGCCCCGTACAAACAAAAAAAGCAAACCCCAGAACTGTTCACCAATGTGCTAAAATAACGTTCACGTTCCTATGTGAGCATCATTCAGAAAACCTTCCTAATCTGCAAGGGAGACTATCAGCCAGCAGCAATTCTATTACTTTATGATGTAAAAAGTGTAATCCTCAAACATATCTTCAGCCTCAGATGGAATACTGAACTTCTTTTCTCTGATGGGAGGTTTTTCTTAAGTGTGAACTTCTAGTGAGACTAATGACTGAGATCCAGAACATACAGATGAAGCAATCAGGATGATCTTCGACTTGTGATGCATGATCTAAATTTGCATTCTGGACATGAAAGGAAATGGCCAGAAAGCAAATGAAGCACTAATGTTCAATGCAGACTGACCCCACTCACAATGACTCAATCTTGGGATACTTCATGGAAGAAGTTGAGTGAGATTTCTTTGCTCAGGTTTACAGCAAAAATGGTACACAGGCAGATCTCTAAAATATCTGAAGCGATGAATCAGAAATTCACAAACAAAATAATCATTCTTACATTGACCGAGTAGCCTTTGAAGGTGCTCCAAACTCATCTCAGTAAAGCACACCATGTTCAGTCAATTATCCAGGGAAGTGAAGGTGTGCATTTGCTGTATCAAAAAGATGTGCTGCAACAGCACCAATCACATGTTCTTACAAACTTTGGAGGTCTACTTTAACCTAAGCAATGGTAATTCAACTGCTAAAAAAAAAAAACTCTAAGAACATTTATGTGACACTTGAAAACACATGAAAGTACACATCCTAAAAGTCTGAAAAAAGCAAATAAATCCTGACCCTGTTTCTGTTTCCTGAGTAAATTATAATCCAGGACTAACCAGAGACCAGTGCATTTCTTGGGCATCAGAAATTTCTAGGAGAGCACTGCTCTTTCCAGAGGTGGGACATTCTGTACAGCTCTCTTCTTTAACAGAGGCAAATGTCTGTTCCCAAAATATGTGTGGGTATGTGGTGGAAATGTTATGTGAAGGAGTGTCTTTCTGGAGAAAGCTAGGAAGTGCAACAATGTGATGAACTTAAGAACCCACTGATCCAAAGCAATCTTATCTCCATCTCTTCCAGAATCCCAACATTCGTCGGCACAAGGATGGTGCCAAGAACATTTGATTTCAGACCACTAAAGAGGCTTTGGTTTGAAAAGACAGAAGAGGATTACCTTAGTTTCTGTACTCCTGCTGTGGAAGACCAGAGGTATTTTTGAGATTACAGGCCAGATTTACAAGGCATTTTTCATCTCGTAAATGGCCTGAATCTGCAAATTGGCCTGTTTGTGACCAGAAAAATGTTTTTCCTAATGTACAAAAGGCAGAATGTGATTCAGTAACTTGTTACTGAATCGGATTTTGCATTTGCAACTCAGTATTTGGAAGGGGCGTGTTTAAGCCATTCCATCCAAATACCAAAAACGAAATTCTGGTCACAAAACAATAATACTTTACCACCAGTTTAAAACTGGGGGTAACCCATTCGCACAAGGGTAGGGGTCCCCTTTTGCAAATGTAAATAATAGTTTTTAAGAGCAGGCAGTGGTCCCACGGACCACTGCCTTTCACTTAAATAATGAACCTGCAAAGTTTATTTTTTTCTTTTTAAACACATCCAGTTTCCCATTTTCTTGCATTTAAAACAAAAAGATTGCTTTATTAAAAAGCAATCACAGACATAGTAGTCTGCTGGCCCCAGCAGGCCTCCATCCCTGTAATGGTTGCGATTCCTAATGGGTCGTAAATTGCGACCTAAAACATTATTAGACTTGAGGTAAGCCTATTTGCCACTCACTAGGAATCACTACTGAAACTCTTGAGTTTCATACATAAGGAATACCAATTTCCTAATTGCAATTCGGAGAGAATCTGGCCCTTAGTTGGCTGGCGAGGCCTGCTGGAGTCAGGTTATCTACAGTCACAAAACTTTCAGTATTGCTGATGAGATTGTCTTGTTTGTGATGCCAGACCAAACATATCAACCATGGCCCTCCTCTCAATGAATCCTTCTTACAAGATGTCCACCTCTTGGAAGAAACTGATTGGCCTCATTCAGGCATGTGTGAAGATAAGTATGATCATGGCCATCAATTTGGCTGCCCATCAACTCCTTCCAGACATATTCTTAGTCTTCGCTTACATATGTTCATTCCATTTTGTAGTTACTAATATAGTCACCGAATGCTTTAGTAAATATGAAATGACTAAAAGAACAGGCTCTCAAGGAGTTTGGGAGCATCTTACCATATGATAAGAAGCATCTGCAGTAACTAATAGCCATATAATGTTCTTGTGACACTAGTTGGCTCTAGAGAGAGTTAGGACACTAAAAGAGGCCTCAGGTAAGCCACAAATGCAAAATCATGACAGATCTATTTCAGCAAACAAAGTTGACCTACACCTGGCTCAAGTCAAGTCATGGTTACTGAAGGAATCACTGCTCTCATGTGTTCATTTTCTCCAAACCTTGGAAGCAGATACATTACATTATGTTAGATTGTTTGTAAAGTAGAAATGAGCTGATCGATTTCAGCCCGCTGATGGAGTGTCTTCATTCCTAGTGCCACTGAACACAGATGAATAAGTAAGTCAATATCAGTGAAGTCACCATCATGAAGTCCTTTCAAATAGGAAGGCTTTCATATTCTCTTGACACAGAAGGTGTACTTTTCCCTTTACCATTATATTGGTGCCATTCTATAATGCTATACATGCAGACAAAATGCTGCAACATCTCTGAAGAGCCACATTAGCTTGCTACGTGCATAGTATAAACCCTAAACCAACAAGGTACAAACCCTATTGCTTTACTCAGTCAACAGCTTAGAAAATACAGAAGAGAACCCAATGTTATATTGACTTATGAGGCAAGACCAGGTAATTATATAATCTAGCTGGGAAAAAAGAGATGATCATCAGTAATACAATGGCATTAGTGTGGGTAGAGCTTCTCACGTAGAATGAGAATTAAGATTGGGTGAAACTGGAAGTTCAAGATAAACCAATTAGTGACTACAAAAATGTCCAAGCTGGCTAGGTTTCAAAGAGTTGCACTAAAGATAAATAAAAGGGAATACTTTGAAAATATTTGGGATACACTTCTAGGGCTATAAGATCAATAAAATAACAGGTCTGACTTTTCAGTGCTCAAGAGAATATATCAACATACTTGGTTATAACACCCTGAGCACACAAAGATACAAAGAGTTTACTGCATCAGGGTGCACTGTAATATAAACAACACATGGAAAAATGCCAGTTCAATGCACATTTTTGAAAGATGTAGATGGGCAAGGAGAACTTGCACAAATTGGAATTTTGCACGAAAAGACCCAATGTACTTTTGAAGCTTCTTGCCTAGATACAAAACATTATTTTAACGTAGATGAACTGGCGGTCATTAATACAAGGAGTGATAAAGTCAAGCCAGGTTTCCACACATTTGTGGTCCCAGGAATCACAGCTAAGGGATGAGCTAACAACCAAAATAACTTGCAGAAGAGGTCTATATGTTATTGATAGAAAGAGAACTGTTACACAGGAACTTTAAAAAGTGGATAATCTTGTTCTCATCTATTCACACATATACCTTGAAACTATAGATGCCTATAAATGTGGACCTGATATCGGACATCGCCTGTATCTTCATCATATCAATGATACAATTAACTTGTACTTCCAAGATATACACGCCCCCACACAAACGCACACACACTTTAAAGGTTTTGCACATCATAAATATACTTAACTATACAAGCTACTGCAGACACAGTCCTTGAAGATACAAATAGGTCATGCTTCGATAAACTCTTAAGACTGCACTCAACCATTTCAGTTATCTGCAGTAGACCTCTTAACAGAGTTTATTGTACCTTTTGATCTCCTTCTCGGATTTCAACACCCATAAGTGGATCGTATGGATTGAAAAGTAAGGATGCTACCATGTCCTCGAAAGGTGATGGGAATTTGGCTGCTTTACTTCTTTCAATTCTGTATTCTATTCTGTTCTTAACACTGACCCAGCAGATATTATATAAGGCACAGTCAGTTCTTGAGGGGAAAAAATGAGTGAGGGAAAGTCTGAGAGTGTTTCTGCTCTAACCTTTGTAGAAGTTATAAACTTAGCCGATTTAACCTAGAGGAGGGGAAACAGGAATATCCTGGCTTGAAGAACCTCTTGCTCAAGGAAATATCATCAGAAGTGTAAATTGAGGTTTAAACAGACAAACAATGCAACGTTTGCACCTTTCTTATTCTACAGGATAACTCAGTCTTCCAGTCCCTTCTGGGATTCTGTCCTTTACCATGGCTGTGACAACTGGAAAAACTAAATTTTATTGCTTTGTACTTGTCTTCAAGTATACCGGGAGAACACATTAGGCCAGTCTTGTGAACACCACCAAATAGGCTCTGTATCAGCTTACGGTTATCTCGTTGATCCTGCAGAAACAGTCTACTACACCTGCAGTACATGATGCCCTTATACTTTTAGAATTGGAGAATGCTTACCCCCAAAAAAACCTTATTGTTGAAACTGTTCAGGATTTAGAGGTTTATTATAAATGAATCTAACCATGGATTAGTCTGAGGTGTCGGGACCGGCTTCAACCAAAGGTGTCACATCACTAAAACAGTGGTGTATATGCAGGTCAAGTTGTAAAGGAATCCTGGATTAAATCTTTTTTTCATTAACTAAATTATTACAGAAGATCCATGACGCCTTGGGGTATTTCTGGGTTTATCAGACACTACCCAGTGCTGAATTTGAGTACTTTAGATTATTGTTCTGTGATACATGAAGGCAACTGGAGATACAACTAAAGAAGGTGGTCACATAACTTCTTTACAGGAACCAAGGAAAGATCTAGAGATTAAATCTTACGGTGAACCAATAGTTGAATATGTTTAGTAAATTAACTGCATTCAAACATGTATTACTACAGTGAAAAGAGAAAACTCTTATCTCAGTACAGATAAACTATCTTGAGAACCCATGTTTCAATCGCATTAGAGACGAAATACAGCCCATTTACACAAGGCCTCTTTAACAACCTCTTGATATATAAAATTGTTTATAACTTCAGTACATGCCAGAAGAGCATAGTATAAAATATGTGCACTATTAGGAATGTTGAGGGAGGCATCATGAGCTTTTTGTCTCCTGTGAATCAATCCCTGCCCCCTTATAGGAACAATGGCAATGGCTAATCTAAAACACTTAGTGCATACAGTTCCACACAGACATACTGTAACATTAAAATACAAAATAATTTTCATATACCTCATAGAGCTCCTTCATCTGAGCCAGCTTGTACTCAAACTTCTCCAAACTCCAGAACGTTGAGATCCCTAGCTTTGTGTTCTGAACATGCACTTGAACAGGAGCGCCTGCAACATTTTCTTTATCCAATAAATCATGTCTGTTTTTTTATTTGTCAAAGAGAGGAGGGAGAGAAGAGGAAACATAAACACGCTGTTATTGGTGAGAAAAACAACTATATGGAGCACAAGGAGATCATTTCTGTAGCATTTCTTTCCATAAGATGCAATGTTTCTCTGTTTTCCAGATAGCTTTATAGCAATTTCCAGCATTATTGCATCCTTTCCACGCAGTGTGCACCCAGAAGTATTACATAATAGACGGTGATTTGGACGCCCAAGACTATAAAAGAATCAGAATAAAATGTAGCAAATGAAAGAATAGCAGGCATTCTAGGAGATTTGGGAGTGTGAGGCTAGTAAAACTACATCAAAACACATACAGAGGACGGCAGTCTAATTTAGTTTCCAACTAATAGTAAGAAATCTTGAATTCCATTGTGAATGTAATTTTGTTTGAAAACAAGTAGTTCCCTATGCTTCAGTTTTCCATACTAGTAATTTAAGTTTTTAGGTGGATTTGGGAATGATGAAAACTACTATTTTGGTCCTGGAATAGCATCTGCAAATTGAGTGCCCACTCACATGCTGCTCCTCTGCATAGTTCCTCTCAGAGTATGTGGGGTAAGGATTCAGACTGTCTGTACACTACACCTCTTATAGTTTACTCAACATGTTCTTCTGGCCACATTCTGGTAGTCCATATAGCAAGATATTCCACCACCATATTCACTACTCAGTCTGATCCTCTGAATCATTCTTAACAAGACATTTGGCTAAAATAGCTCATTGTAGCTGTATGACAGAATCACTGTGGCAAGAAATTAAGCTTTAGGACTTCTCCCCACACCAAGTTTCCATGAAGTGAATCCATTCTTATATATAGATGCTTGTATCCATTACAAGTGATCCTACAGCAGTCAACTCTTTAAATCTCTCTGTTTATGGAGCCTCGTTGAAAATGTATAAAGTAGCATACATGCAATACATTTAACTCATTTACTTTTCACCTTTTGTAAGTTGTAGAAATATTTCAGTTCTAATACAGGATTTGAAGAAATCTTATTTGAATATTCATAGTTAAAACCGTAGTCTAACTAACTTAATTCAAACCATTTACTACATTTGGGGACAGATGTACTTAGCACTGGAATAATGATTAGTTATTTGCAACTGTATCTGATATGCAAATTGTGAGACGCTATGCCATATTTATTAAAATGAGGCTCAAAATGTTTGTGATTCACTAGGATTCGCAAAATACTGAATTGGTATTTTGCAAATGAATCACAAATTGAAATCATGTCTCGGCCAGCGTCAGATGACATCATGACCACAAAGTACATATGCATATGCTCATTGCAACCAAGAGGAAGATCAAGGGTAAGAGAGCTATTTCACAACCAATGAAATCCTTAGATGGCCAGAACCCACTGAGGGAAGAAGGAACCAGGAAGAGAAAGCATAAGTTTAGTGAGAAGGAACTAGAAATCCTTCTGGAACATTGTGTGGCCCATAACTATTAACTTTGTGATACGTCATCTTTGTCTGTTCCAGAGCCCAAAAAAGCATATGGCTAAATATTCAGGAATCTATTGATGCGGTGAGTGTCACTTATACCATTGATAAATCCAAAAAATGGTGGTACAACTTATGTTCTCCAATGAGAGGCTAACTACACAAAGCAAAGAAGCAGGAGTCAGAGGAAATGGTCCCTCGAACACAGAACTGTTCACTCTAATGGAACAATTAATGGGATGAACGCTACAAAAGGATGCGGCGTCTGGAATTATTACAGATATTGATACATCCACTCTGGCATCATCATCATCCTCTGGTACGATATTACATTTAGGTCTTCCTATTCATACAGAATATTAAAGTTACATGAAATCTATGTAATATTACAATATAAAGAAGTATGGACTTTTTTCAAATCTGCTTTATTAATTTTGAGCATAAATGGCATCCAAGATCAAGTACTTCACTTTTGACTAAATAATAGAAGAGTGCTCTGCATTCTAGCACTTAGCAAAACAAATCATTATAACAAATAAGGTATCATCAGCATCAGATTTCTGTATGGTCTAACATCAGAGAGGACGTATTCAAACATTATACATTATGCTAACCATTAAGCACTGCCATGTGGGGAAATAATAATCCTTGTGTTTTCAGAATGGGAATTAAAATTTGGTAGTTCAATCACTAGTAGTGGAAATGTGGTTCGCCCACCATCCTGAGGAAAAAGAGATAATTGTACAGGTTACAGCCAGAATCTCTATAATCTTAAGGAACTGCTAATTTGAAGGTCTATGCACACATGCCCTCTCAGTCTGTGGCAGTTTCCTGTATTCTTATGTTTAGTAACATAGGGGGGGGAATCATCTGCTTGGGGCCTCAGTGTTACAATCCTTGCAACCCACACCATGCCATTTACTCTCCTCCTCGCTGCAATGTGTTAAGGGTGAACACTCCACTTCAGCCCATTTTAACAGTTCTTAAGAGTTAAGAGTTTAGAGATGGAGCCTGAGATGATTTCAAGGACATCGCACCTGTCACTCAGCAAACAGCCATGCAAGGTTTGCAAATCTATGTTCTAGATTTGCAGTCCTTACTCTTTTAAATAAGCACAGTATATCTGCTTCTAACAAATGAAAATATGTTCTACCAGTCACTTCCTTTCTTTGCAATCTTTATTTTTTGGAAATTTAACATTCTACAATATCGCGCCATGGGTAGGCCAGAGTATTCATCACGTGGCACACAGTACAATGCACCACGATACAGAGTGAAAGGTAGGAATACAAATGTAAGCAAAGGGGAGTACAGGAGTAACCAAGTCGGGACTAGCTTAGGGAAGATGGCACATGTATGTGGTATACTGTAAGTGTATGAGGTCACCTTCCAGCAATTATAATCTAAGTATGATCACGTTCACAGTATTTAGGGAGACTGGCAGCAGTGCATATACCCTCCTAGTCAGTGAGAGGAGGGTACTGTTAGTAACTGTGGATAGTGGGAGGGTGTGGAGGAAAAGATAGGGTAGGGAAAGGGGAGAGCATAAAAGGAGATAATCATCTCGAGGACACTGCAGCAGTACATATAGTGTCAGTGGACTGGCAGGTGCCATCCGAATTGTTATGCCAGGGGTCCTGTTTATCGTTCTGTGTCAGTGTGTCTCAGACTAGGGTAGGGTGTGGACAAGGGATTCCGACACTCCAATCATGAAAGGGCTCCAGATTGCCCCAAAGATATGCAATTGATCATTCATAATATAAGTGGTTTTCTAGTGTTCCACTATGCGATAAAATTCAGGGAGCCAAGGGGGTGAGATGGCTGTTTTCAGTGGCATAGTATGCAGAGTTTGGCCACCACCAGCGGCGTAGGCTAGCCATATGTACTTGTGAGATGTTGTGTCAGGGAGGGCTGAGAAGTCATGGAGAAGAGAACGTTGGAAAGAGGAAGTAATCCAGATGGCACTATGCTATTGTAGGTGCCCTGACACTTGAGATAAGTATGTGGCTATAGCTGGTCAAGACCACCGAACATGGAGGAAATTGCAGTGGGTGTTGGTGCATTGCCAGCACAGGTGTTGGGGTAGAAGTTTGGCCCTGCAGAGTTTCTAAGGGTCCAGTACAAGTCCTAAAATATTTTAAAGAAGAGAAATGTCAAGTGGTTTTCTCTAAGGGCTCTAACTTGATGCTGAAGAGGGGAGGTCCAGTTTTTCATGGAGTATGCACTTCCCAGAAGAGGTTGCCATAGGGGTCTGGTAGCCGAGAGGACGGAAGAGAATGTTCATTTTTAATAAGAACCGCACAGATTCCGGTAACTAGTCCCCTGGACCAGCTGAAGGCCCGGAGGATACTGTACTATAGGAGAATGTGGTAACTTCGCTGGACGCTCTGAAGCAATGGGCTAGCTGGTAATGATGCCATACTTCTCCGGTCGAAGCTCGAATTCTGTACTTAGTTAATCAAAGAATTTGAGCCAGCCACCATCAAGAACATGATTGAGGAATTGTATGCCACAGCTTCTCCAGGTTGTCCAATGGAACGGGTGCACTCCTATGTTAAGCATGGATTTGTGCCAGAGGGGGATTAGCCGCTGTAAGTAGTTCTACCAGTAACTTCCTGTTTCATCTTGTGAACTGACTCCCAGTACAGAGCAAGTTCTGGGCTGCTCCAGCCTGACAGCATCTAGGCCACTTGGTGGGGACAGTAGAATATATATTCTGTGGAATTTGTCTATGGTTAGGTATGCTCTGTGGAGTATTTTGAACTGGATCAGTTTGAATGGGTACTCGATTATCATAGCCCATTCTTTAGGTGTCGATTGCTTGTTAAGTCATGTTTCCACAGATCCCGAAGTTTTGAGTGAGTGGTTTAGCAATCACCTACTTCCAGAATGTATTTTATTTGTCTGGTTATTGTCTCATAGTTCATCAAATGCTAGTAATTTATTATTATCAAACAAGTTGTGGTTATGATGGCATAATTTCAGCTCTCTTTACGTGGTGTTGTCTCTATGTTGCGAAACGTAGAATGCAACCACAAGGGAAGCTCAAATAGGTACACAGTTTCTGTTTTGGTGCAGTCAAGGCATTTTTTTCGAGGAATGTTTGGCCTTATCCAAAAATATATAAGGATGGCAGACTTACCCTAATCCTAGGGCCTCCCATTTAAGCTATCTCTGCCGATTGTGAGCTGTCCATCTAGCAAGCTACCCACTGTAACTGTGCTGCCAGAAAGTAATTTTTATAGTCAGGGGCAGCCAGCCCTCTCCTTAGTCACTAGCAGTTGCAACTCATGCATTGCCACCATGTTTCTTCGAGCACTCCATATCAGGTCTAGAAGTAATCTATATATTTCGCCTAAACGTCCAGCCAGGCAATTCTCCCAGGGCATTTGTAAGCAAGTATAAGAGATTAGGCAGGCTGACCATCTTTGAAAGGGTCAACTTACCCATTTTTAAGAGGGACAGTTTGATACAAAAGCCTACAGACTCTCTTGCAGCTATTACCATCCTACCCAAATTTCACTCAACTGTGTCCCAATCCTCATGAAATATCTGAATTTCTAGGTATCTCAATGATCTAGGGCACCAGCTCAATGGAAGAAGAGGAAGGGCAGCTTTGTTGGCACATGTCTGGGTCTTCAGAGGGAATATAAATGATTTACTTTTCTTAATGCTAAGACCAGACTTGGCACCAAAGCTCTCTAGATCGTTGAGAAGTCTACCTGGTGGATTGCAAAGATATATCAAGATGTCATTCATGTACACATATAGTGAAAGGACGTTTGTGTGGCCCTGAAAAGTTGCTCACCTGATTAGTTCTTTGAGAGGGACTGCCAAGGGATCCATTGCCAAGGCAAATAATAGGGCGGAATGGGTCACCCTTGCGCCCCTCTGCACCTTCTAAGCTTCAGAAACTCTACCGTTTCGGACCCTCGCAGTTCGTGTACAGCAGGCATACCCATCACCCTGATTCCAAGACCCATTTCTTCATATCTATGGCAGACACCACGGGCTCTCCGGCCCCCATTAGGGGTTTTTGACCACATGAAAGAGCCTATTCACCTGGATAAATCAGTCGGCAGCAACAGAAAAATTCTGTTCACCAGTAACTTAGTCGTAAGTTTGTAATCTAATATATGTATAGCTAGAGAGCAATACGATTTCACATCTCGAAGATGCCAGCCTCGTTTCAACATGGCAATTTTGCTGCTTTCGGAAGTGGTGGAGGGTAGTGAACTTATGTCCTTGATGTTAGAACCCCCCCCCCAGTGAGGCACAAGTATGTCATTATAAACCTCACAGACGATTTGGGGGAAAGCCTGGCTACTTGAGATCTTACCTGTAGCTAATCCCTCTACTCCAGCCTTAACCTCCTTGATCATAAAGGGTAGTTACAGCTGTTTTATCTGAACATTGCAGACAAACACCTGTTGACCCTTTAAGTGTATATTATGGATTGCTCCTAAAGGGTAGAGTACTAGGTATGCAGAGATTTGTTCATATAGACATGAATGTTAACTAAGATGTCATTCTGTTGCACATAAAGCAGTAATTAGTAGCTATGTTCTGTCCAATCTATTCAGCTAAGTGCGCTTTGTGCATAGTTTGTTACTTTCACTATGCCAGGTTGAATTATTGAAAGGGTGTGATGCATCCATCTTAACCCAGCTTCAATCAGTTTTATTTAAACACATCTTTCGCCTTCCCCAATACATCTCACACGCACAAGTGAGATTGGAGTTCAGCCTCTTTGATCAAGCCCTGGTTAGCCTGGGAGCAATTTTAAAATTGTGCTGGAAGGATAGATCAGCATCAACAGATTCATTGGCCGCTCGGTGCCGGATGGAAATGGAGTCCCAGCCCAAGCAAAAAAATTCATAGCCAACTGTAATCCAGCAAGCATTGTCTAACTTAAATTTGCCCAGAGCATGGGATTCAAAAATCGATTTTACAATGTTTGAAAAAATCACCAACAAGGCCTCCAAATTGCACCCTTGGACATTAAACAAACCTGTGTTGGCCCGAAAGAGGCACAGATGGACAGCTCGCCATTCCTACACCTCCTGGAGCCCACAACCATATCTTACTAACCGCATCTTAGCCTCCACCCAACATTCATTTCTTCTATTTTGTATGGGTGCATTTCCATCAAAAGACCAAGTTCCAGACTGGAAGCAATCCTGGCCAGACCAACATTGCTGCCTATGCGGCTTGTTAGAAGAAAGTGTACCCCACTTTTTGTGTATCTGCCCGATGGTCACTAGTCTGAAACAGCAGCTGATATTTCCTGCTCTGAGGGCACTTTAGGTTGGATCCCTGCAGTGTTGGTGCCTTTAAATGGCCATAATATTCAGCTTGCTTGCCGGGCAACAACATTTTTTACTGCAAGTGAGAAAGCTGTTTTTATTGCAATCAGTCTGAGCCCAAGAAACGTAACTTTCAGCTCAATGTGCCACTTTTTAAAGCACTGGTTCTTGTTTTGCATGCTCAGAAATAGCTATTGTCAGCAGGGCCTCGCATAGTAAGCTGATTTGTGAATAAGTACAAGAACTGGCCTCCTGCACTATTTTCGCACTGTAGCACTTCGCTACACCTGCTATTATTGCAAATTGTCAATTCATTTCTAAACCTCAATCTAATGTTTTATAGGACATTTTAGTGATTATGATAGATGCATGACAGCACAGGTTCAATTACAAGGTAGAAAGTGGCTCTTAATGCAAACAGCAAGCTTGACATAATATAAGTTTAGGCCTCCTACACTATTTTTGCACTTTAGCTTTCAGCTACAGCTGTGATTATTATAAATTGTTAGCTTATGTCCAACCTCTAATCACATGTTTTATAAGGCAGCTTAGTCACTATTGACAGATGCATGACAACATAGGCTCAATTGCAAGCCAGAAAGTGGTTCCTAATGCAAACAATATTTAAGTCCAGGCTCCATATGGTTTTAGAGCCTAGCATTCTCCACTATGTGACCTAGCCTGTACCTGGCCTGCTGCACTATTTTGCACTTTAGTGTGTGGCTATAGTGGACACTTTTTGCAAACCATGACTGTGTTGTGTATATAATCATTAACTTTACATTTGATAATGTACTTTAGAGTTGTTTCTAGCTCGTGTTGTCTTTACCGATTTTAATAAGCAATTTCTTAATTGGTGCAATGGTAAACAGAGCCTAAGTGTGAACCAGGTTTTTGCATTTTCTTTGACTTCGAGCTTTCATTGTCATAATGATTTTTAGACTTTTTTTTTTAAGACCCAGTGGTTTTACTTGATAACAACATGTGACTTTTAATTATTGTGGTGTGTAATTGTGTTGATTTTTAGTAACTGGCAATAAAGACTTACTTGCTATCACTATGTTTCTTGGTGATGTATGTGTTATAGTGGTGAGGACTCTATGGATTCCTTAATATTTTCTTATTTGTGTCATCTAGGAAGGTCTTATTACATCAGTATTAACTTCAGTCTCTAGCTGCTTTAATGTGTTTTCCAGTGTTCTCTCAGCACCCAATGTGTCATGCCCATGCAGGTGTGGCACCCCAGAAACCATGAATGGCACATAAACCAATCGATTTTCGTGTGAAGAGTGTTATAAATTTGAGTAGTAAGCCAAACAACTTCCAATAAGCGAGCCATCTGGGGACCTTGGCCCCGAGTTAAACAGCTTGAGTGCAGGCAGTCCTCTGTCCAAATCAACCTTCAGGAGGCAAGTAAAGTCACCTCCCCCAAGCATTATACAGGTTGAATCATTAAGAAGAAGGCCAAGCATTGAGCCAAATAAGTCAGTTTGTGCAATGCTCGGTTCACCTATTCTAATCAACTGACCATCCAATATATCTTCAAGTACTATGTACCTGCCCTCCCTATCACTTATTTGTTTAGCCAGTCCAAATGGAATTTGAGGGTCTAGCCATGTAACTGTTCCTCTAGCATAGGAAGTAAGTGCAGTGCCAAATAACTGTCCCCACCACCTGCAACACAATTATTCTATTTCATCCCTGATGATATGAGTCTCCTGAAGGAATGCAATCTTAATAGCTCTTCTTTTGATGTAGGTGTAAATGATATGTCATTTAATCACACTACCAATCCTTGCACATTGCAAGATATCCAAATTATTCTTGCAAGTAACTGACCACCAATAAATAGTCACCAGGTATCAAAGACAAGAATATTTTCCCATAATTAGGGAGAAACTACGATGAAGCCTTATTTCAACACCTCTAAGTGAGGTTCCCTGAATTGCTGGATTGTCACTCGCAGAATTCTTTCCCCACTAGTATCTATCTGCCCAACCCCAAATGCCCCCACCACCAAAAAAGCTCAAAGTTGTCTCAATTACGCCCATTTTAACCGAAAATGTAGCTTGAAACCTTTTGTGTCTAAGACTCAGGAAAATAATAGGGTGGAGTGTGTTCTTGGGGAACATGTCAAAACTTTCACTAACCCCCAGCTAGTATCATAATGGTACAAAGCATATGCTTGTAAAGCTCTTCCCTCCATCCCCTCTTTTGGTAGTATCATGTTATGATGACAACACACAGCCTACAGCCATTGGGTTTGACAGTGGAGGAGAACTGGCCCTTAGACATGGTTCGTTGAGTGATCTCTTAGGTCACCCGCAGCGCCTTGAGACCTTATGAATGAGTTGTGCACTATATAAGCTTGTGGCTGATTGATAGGTCCACAGATTAGCTTTGATAAATTCTACAATACTTAATTTCCCGAGGGTTATTTCATACATTTGAATCAAAACATGTCTGGAGAGGTCAACGCATGGATAACTCAGAATACTATCTGATTTGCTGTAATCAGTGTCACTTTTGGCAGCGCAGGGTCATCCATGTCAAGATCCTCTGCATTCATTCCCAGTTGTTCAGTCAGAGACCGAATCAGAGTCCCAGACTAGTGATCATACCAGGTCCAACTGACTAGGCAGTATTTACTAGCACTTTTCTTGCAGCTGCAATCAGTTCCATTCTCGGTCTAGAGGATCTTGGCAATCAAGCATTTTATTTCGTCTTTGACCTTTGCAATCCATTGAGGTACAGAGTATAATTTTTGGCATGATCCAGAGTCCACTGAATGGACCAGCCCCATGCCTTGCTGGTTTTGGAAAGGAATTTTTCTGCCATCGAGCATGATTTTTAGATTTTGAGGCAAAAACAACATCTATTTGAAGCCTAGCTTGCGGTCACTATTTTACTTTCATGAAGAAGTATTTTTTTTGCTCGGACAGCTGCAGTATAGTCAAAAATAATGAAGATTCTTTAGTTGTCCATCGTCTATGGGCTCATCTTTCAGGCTGACAGCAGGAACAACCCTCTGTTGCAGTAACTAAGCAGATGGACTACCTGTAGCAAGGGTGAACCAGGCGAGAACAAGCCTCAAGCACCCTCCGGGCTCTTTCTAAGAAGGACTGTTTTAGCAGGCCATCTAGTGCAATCTTGTCCAGTATCAGGCTTTCGAGAAAGGTGATCGACGATGCTGTGGCCCTCCACTCATTCAGAGAGTCATACAGTGCTTATACTGTTGCAGTGGGATCTCCCCCCTCCATATCTTCTGCTCTATTTTCCAACATGCGTACTTTCTTTCACGTGTCAAGCAACTGCTGACTGATTCCTTTCATTACAGGCTGAAGGTTATCCAAGATTTTTTCAATGGTCGAGACTCTTTCTGCTTTCTTCTGCTGATCAGCTTGCAGTAGTCTAAGATCTACTACCACTGAGCCAATTTTGTCCTTCAGCACTTCTGTGGATTCCCATATTACTATTAAGGTCAAAGTTGTCCTGTCTTGTCTTTGTACCTTCAGCTAGTGGTGGCGGATTAGCAGATGGTTCTTTCTCAGTGACAGCACCTTCAGATTCTGGTAGCCTGGGCCTGTGTACTTTTATTCCTTCTTTTGATGTGAATCTCCTACTGGGATCAATCTAGACTTATCAGGAGTGGGGGTCTGAGTAAGGCAACGCCCCTCCTTTCAAAATAAAGCCTCCTCAGAGCCTCCCAGATTTATCTGCAGTGAGATCAGAAGTCCAGTATCCCAGCTACACCGTACAGCCTACAAGAGAGAGCCCATCACAGTTCAGCACCTCCCTCACCCACTTCCAGATTCTCGCCTATCAGGGTTCACTCCAGCGAGGGAAGCAACAAAACCCTTGCTATTCACTCTCGTACGGTCCTGCTACTTTGTCTTTGCTCGCAGTTTGGCATCAGAGACGTCCGAGATACCTATATCTCGGTTTCCCTCCTCCCAGGAGCCACCACAGCATCCTCCACACTAACAGAAATAGGTTCAATGGTGGTCAAAAATGTTGGTAATCTAATGGAGGGTTGCATTGACCCCCACGCCACCAGTCATTGCACATCTCACTTTTATGTTGTTCCGCCTGCGCTGCCTTCAAATAAGAAGTCCTGCCTCTTAGGGGTGCTGTTTATGAGTCTTTCTCTTTGTCTCCCCTGCCAGGGTCCACCAGTCTGCAATGAGCCCCTACTGTAAGCTCAGCGTCACTCTTGGGACTACCTTCCTGTGTAGTCAGCAACGCTTCAAGTCACTCAGGCAGAGACTCTACCTTTGACCAAACCAGGAGGTGCAGCTCCTGAACACCACTGTGGAGCAACTGCATCTAGGCTGTGGCAATTTCCCTACTCACCTGCGCAGACAACTTTGATCCTCGTGGTCCAGCCAGCCAGCATCAGACAACAGTCAAAGTTTTATTCCAGAGCACTCTGGCACCACACAGCTCCTAGATACCATCTTAATTAAAAAACAGCCAGCTCCTGCAGTTTCTCAGCATTCTTTCACGGTCCGTTCTTTCACTGGGACCAGGCAGCTAACACCAGGTAGTAGTCAGGATCATGACACAGGGATCCAATGTCAAAATCAGGAGATGACGGGGCAGGGTTCTGGTGCTGGTCTGTGGCATAGTGTGGGAGCCTTTTCAGGGTACGCTTGGCTCCATAGGTTGCAGGTCATGTCCCCCCAAGCAAAATGTTATGTCTACTGTAGCATTACTGCCAATGGAAAAAATGCATTGTGGGAACTGTAGATCTCTTATTCATAATTTATGTTCGATAAATAAAAGGCAAATTTATTGGCATATTGGATGTTGAAAATACATTTCAGTTTATTAAAAAAACATTTATTAAAATTATAAAATGTATGTCTGACATGGAGAAAATGGAATCAGGAGAAAGTAGCCAACCCACAGGCACTCTTATTGCATCTGAAGGAGTTGGATCAACAGGGCCCAGACAACAACGTGCTAAACATCAAAGACAAATGGAGGGCCACGTAATTATGAGCAACGATTATTAAAGAGCCACTTCCTTTAAAGATCGCCAACTAGAACACCTGCTTCAAGAAACACTGAAAATGAAGGTGCAGTTCTGACTCCAGGAGAATTAAAAAAAACTTGAGGAAGCTATGTTAGTTGGAAAAAAGGACCAAAAGAATATATATTCAAAAGCTTTTGTTAGTTTCTTTGTGACACCATGTCCATAGTTCTGGCATCACTGGTTGCCTCTTTTTTTTGGGATGCTTGTCAACAGAACTATATATTAATTAATTAATAAATGCGTAACAGCCCAGCTCGCAGGGGAAAGAAATACAATATTTTTACACCAGGCTACAAGCAACAGTACTGCAAAGATGACAAAAATTATTGTACAGTCAAGACTAAAATCTTCAAAGATTAGTAGTTAAGTAGCAAATGGATATATTCAAGATACAAATGTGACAATTTCTAATTAGAAGTGCCTCAAACGAGGAATGTAAAATACAATAGCTAAAAAAGCAATGTCTGTGTCCGTGAAAACGTATACAATTTTGCCCTCCTCTATTCCGAACCGTGACGTAGGTGAGTTCCTAAATTATACCCATTGCAGCACCACCAACCTTGCAGTCCTAGGTTAAAATCTTGAAAGGGCAGTAGTTGACAAGCTCAAAGAGCCACTTTTTGCCCCACCTCTTCGCAATGTTGAACAAGGGAAACCACTGTAGGGCCCACTGACAGTTACATTTAGTTTAGGCATTTTAAAAAGTTCTTTAAGAACAACTAGACTATATGGAGTGGGGTGATTTTGCTAATTTCCTACATCCTTTTAAGAAGGGAATGACCAAACCAGCTGCTCTGCAAATATGAGCAACATATAAGATAGGTTAATCTTAAAGTAGTAACACATCCAAGCCACGAGCAGAATTGTGGTTGACCCACACTGCGGTAAAACATAGAAAGTATATGTTAATACATAGGATAAGAAAAAAAACTCTGTAGCACGAACAAGAGCAAATAGAGCACTCAGTACAGCGCACTAAAGATTTAATTTGGCTTTGAAGATACAAATATTCAAATGTAAACATGGGACATACATGAACAAGACGTGCTACATCACTGCACGTCTGAGTCTATAAAATTGTACAGGTATTGTATGAGCATGAGACTTAGAGTGACCAGGAATATTAATAGTCAACCATGGGAAATAGCACAAACACAAGGAATAGAAATGTAGGCAATAGTAAACGTGTAACAAATGAAATAAAACTTTTGAACATGATGCCCTTTATCTGAATGCCTGGAATGCAAAACTCTGGAATTGCCTTAAGTCTGACAATTCATGACTCTGCAAATTAGTATCCAAGGACAAGAATTACATAGACTTTACCATGTCACGTTGCAGTAAAAAGTGCTCCAGATTCCTTTAACCATAAAGATATCTCATAATAGAGACCCATTGTTACAACTACTTTTTGTCTGGTAAAGAGCACTAAACAAGTGCTGTTCATTGTTGCCAGAAGCATTGCATGAGGCACACTTAAGCTCTGCTGCTGAAAAACTTGAAATGAACACAAAAGGATGCGTTAACACATCTCACACATTTTATTTGTATATGTTCGAGAAAGAGCACTAACCTGACAAAGACTGTTTGCTTTCTTAATTTGGTACTAATAGCATTTGCCTCCTGGATCATCATTGACAGCTTCATGGAATTCCAACTGGGCTCGACTAGGAAGAAAACAAAGAAATACAAACATTGCTGACACACAAGGAAAGATGTTTCACACGTGGTTAAGACTAGGCAATGCAATGCAACCAGCAACCAATTAGCTTTTTTCTGTAAGATAAGCAGAGAAAGAAAGAGGTATGTATGCCTACTGGCTATTCTGAGGGTATAATATAGTTTATAAAATCTCAAGTAAAATAAAAAAAACGATTGAAACACAGCAAAGTCTAACTTCTGGTGCGGAGATTTGAGCACAAACAGAGTAATGCATCAATTTAACAAACAAGAAGAACAAGTTACTCACTTTTGGTAATGCTTTATCTAGCCACAGATTCCTTACCATAGAGTATTCTTCATGCATCAGACTAGATCCATATTTTTTTTTAGTAATTCCCTTGCACTGCGGTAAATGGTGTTGTTCAGCTCCGTGCGGCGCCGTCATTGTTGTCCACACAGGAAGCAACCTCTGTGGTGCGCTTGACTGTTCTTCCGCACCAGAAGCAGGGAGCCAAATTGAGGTGAAATGACTATTGCACCAAGGTGAGGTGCTGAAGGATCTCTTTAATGTGGGAAATAAAGTGTGCAGAACGGGAAGGATGGGAGGGTTAGTAAGGAATCTGTGACTAGATAAGAGTCTCTAACAGATAAAGCATTACCAAAGGGAAGTAACTTGTTTATCTAATAGAGCCTTCTAGCAGCAGATGCTGTACATTAGAATAGATACCAAAGCAGTTTCTCCCCAGAGGTGAGTCTGCAGACTGTTACAATAAGAAATCCTGGAGGACCAAACTAGTAAAATGCCCATTATGCCGGACCTGACTCTCTAGGCCATAGTGTTTGCAAACATGTGCAGTGATGCCCACATAGTTACCTGACAGATGTCCAGAACTGGGACCCTTCTAGCCAGCGCAATGGTCACAGCTTTAGCTCTGGTGGAATGATCTCCTAAGCCTTCAGAAGGCTGCTCATTAGCCGCTGCATAGTACATTTTAATACAGAGGACAATCAGATGGTTCTATTGTGACCTGCATTGCCTTTCTTACCACCAGCAAAACCAATAAAGAGTTTATTATCTACAAGTAAGTCTTTGGTATGATCGATGTAAAATGTCAGTGCTCTTTTTGGGTCCAGACGGTGGAGTCTCTCCTCTTCCTTAGTAGGATGAGAAGGGGCAAAGAAAGTAAGTAGCATGATAATCTGCCTAATGTGAAAAGGTGTAACAACCTTTGGTAAGGAGACATGGATCCTAGGGACCAGCTTGTCTATGGAAAAAAGTTGTGTCCAGTAGTGTGTGGGGGGGTGAACCGAAAGTGCCTGAAATTTACACACCCTCCTGGCAGATGTCAGGGCCGCAGGGAAGATGGTTTTTGATAGTCAGCCGCATCAGAGGGCAGCTGTGCAGTGGCTGAAATGGCGAACATATTAAAAAAGGTCAGAACTAAATTCAGGTCCCATTGGGGCAGGATGAAAGGCGTAGGAGAGGAGCATGTGCTCTGAACCTTCTAGGAAACAAGTCACAATAGGTGACTTGAACAGCAGGAAGGCTGAAATGGCAGAAAGGTACCCATTAACGGTGCTCAAGGCAAAGCCATGCCAGGCAAGGGATAAGGCAAACAAAATAATTTCAGACAATGATGCAGACAGAGGATCAGTTTAGGAGCACACCAAGCCACAAATCTGTCCCATCAGCAAGCATAAATCATTTTGGTGGAGGGATGCCTGGCTGTCGGTATGACATTACATACTTTGGGAGGGAGATATAGCACCCTTGACTCATGCCTCTAAATCTACAGGCATACAAATGAAGAGTGTGCAGGTTCGGGTGCAGGACCCTGCCCTG
This sequence comes from Pleurodeles waltl, assembly GCF_031143425.1. Lineage (NCBI taxonomy): Eukaryota > Metazoa > Chordata > Amphibia > Caudata > Salamandridae > Pleurodeles > Pleurodeles waltl. The sequence continues at coordinate 350,937,437 of NC_090443.1, read as the reverse complement.
TTGCTGAGACAAGAGATTCTCCCAAAAGTGCAGCCTGATCGCAGGACAAATGCTCATGCTGAGGCGTTCGGGATACCAGACTCTCCTTACCCAATCCAATAAGATGAATTAGGCCTGGTTGTGCTTGAGCTTCTTGAGAACTCTGGACAGGAATTATTTAGGTGGAAAGGTGTACAGGAGTCCTGAGTACCACTTGACAAAATATATTTCTGAGCGAGAGCCACCTTGGAAACTCCAGCGCACAGAAGTGCTGACATTGCATGTCCTTGACAGTGGCAAACAGATCTAACAAAGGGCCTCCCGAATCTCTGAAGAGATCTTGCACAACCTCCAGAGGGAGGAGCCATTTGTGATCTGTGACGCCTCAACAGCTGAGTTCTGTTCTCAACAGGTGTGCTGCTATCATTAAAATCACCTTGGTGAACACCTGAGGGGTACTTGTGAGGCCAAAAAGGAGCACAAGGGAACAGATTAAGCTCCTGACCTACCGTGAACCACAGTTGGCATTTATGGGCAGGCAGGATGGGACCTGGACTGTTGTGGAGGCGACCAGTGTCGGGCGACTAGGAGCTTCCAGGAGCACTCCCTCAGTGGCTTACTGTTAATGGCACAACAGTCCTCAAGTCTCTCAGTCATGGTACAGCTCCAAGCACCAAAAGCATACCAGATGGGGGTATGCCTCAGATATCTGTCTGTGACAGGAACCACAGGGCTTAAACTTCACCGTTTTTGGGGTGGATAACCTACCACAATTGGAAGACAAACTCCTGAAAAAAAGTTTAACAGAATGTTGAAAAAAGTCACTCAATAATTGACTGGAAGTAGTTCTCTCTGTATCAGTGCTGATTGATGCGTAAAGACAAATAACTGATGCCAGAGTGTCATGGTCTAGCCTTTATAGACACCATGCATGTCAATTCTGGCACGGATGACACCCACGTGGAGCTGAACGACTCCACCTAACGTTGCGCAGAGGTACTGCTCAAAAAATGTCCAGATCCAGTCTGATGCCTGGGGGTTTTTCTAGTGATGAATCTACAGCTAGAAGCCTCTGTCTGATATAAACATTTCAAAGTTGACTCACAGGCCCAAGTCACAATGAATTTATGCATAATTTACTTTGCGTTCACAAAAGTGTAGAGTACATGCTAAAAAATGCCATGAATGTGTTTAATGTTCACAGTGCAAGTGTATCTTACGCACATTTAAAATCTGCTTTAGATTTAGGAAACTGACATACCCACAACAGTATCAATGGTGTAGTCTGGGAAACAATACAAATTTAGAAAGACTATCATAAAGCAGTAAGTAACATTTGTTCATGAAGAATCATTTGCACATGCAAATTTCCCATCACCTAACAGGCACCTATATAGTGCCCCAAGAAAATTAATAGAATTAAATCAAAAGCAGTGGTTAATCCAGAGATTTATGTGTGCAGGCACATATGTGTATATATGTATGTGTGATAGTGTGTGTGTGTGTGTGGAGGGTGTGGGTTTGTTAAGAGCAGTTTTTTATGCTGCAAACAAAGTTATAAAAACAGACTATGTTCTCAAAACTGTTGCAACTGCATACAGTAAGAATTCTAGTGAAATACATTACTATATGCGTACTTTAGGAATGCGTCACAAGCTAATGAACAATAGTAGCAAAAAAGTATGATCAAGTAAGAGACACAGGTACTGCATAGTTCACATGTCTACTATATATATTCTGTAAACCCACCTATATATTCATTTATAACCACAATAATAATCGTTCATTCAAACTGTCTCATTTAGTGCAAGGATATAGTTTTAAAGAGGAAAAAAAACACACTTCAACCAAGTTTAGAAACTTACTAGGTGTTTTTTTGCTCTTGCTGTTGCGTTCCTCCTGCAGTGCTTCCACTTCTTTAGCAATCTTCTGTTTTTCTGCTTCTAGGGCTTCAAGAATCTTCGCATGACGAATTCTATGGTCTTCAAAATCCTAAGGAGAAAAGGAAGAGAGAGATGCCTTAGTTTGATGCTAGCTGTAATGGAAGCTGCACATATATTCAAAAGAACCATTAGGCATGCGACTGTGGGCTGGACTTCAGTATTAATCATAGACTTAAAGTCACTGGTGAAAAGCCATATGCATTCATCCCCCACGTTTCTAGTTCTTCACCTTGGTAAATCTGTACCTGTGACAAAAACTATAGGTCTGCTGACAATGAGCCCTCAGTGAGGAGGTAATGTTTCTTCAGAACCTCTAAATATTAATTTCATATTATTTATTAACATTTGTAGCACACTGCCTAAAGATCACAACTGTGCTATAAAATGCAGACCTTCTCATGGATAGTGCATTCTTTCTCACCTTGCGTTTTTTGCTATAATGCTCTGAACTTCACAGAATTTATCTGGTCTCAGAAACCTGCACGAGCCAAAAGGTTCTGCAGCACTAAGTATCTAAATAAGCAAAGTGATAATAGGTAAGAACCTCAGGATGAATCTCGTCAGCACAATGAACTGGCAACAGTAATGAACCCTATGACAATGCTGGAGTCTCTATTAATGGCACCGCCCTCCACTACTGTCCTTCACTCTCAAGCCCATTATTAATTTCTGAGGCCTTTTCAGATGATACTCTCTGCCTAGTCTTTGCTAGGAAAAAGCTGTAATTTTCATATCACTAAGAATGCCCCGCTCTAGTCTAAGGTCTTCCATTTACAGATAATTATCTTGAAGTGTGTTACTCTGTGGTTCCCAACCTTTTGGCTTCTGTGGACCCCCGTTTTATCATTACTGGAACCTGGGGACCCCGACTGAATCATTATTGGAATCTGGGGACCTCTCCACTGAGACATTACTGAAAGTTGGGGACCTAATCTGTGAATATTGCTTAACTTTCTAAGAAGTCGTGGGCCCCCTGAGGAGGCTTTGCGGATCCCCCAGGTGTCCCGGGCCAGAGGTTTGGAACCACTGGTCTAAATGGTTCAAGTGAAAAGGACAAAGACAACACTCCCCGTCTCATTTCAGAAGTTAGATCCTGGTCTGGAAAAACGACAACTTGCAAGAAGCTGGTCCATCAGGACCATTTGTACAAGATGGTACTTCTTGCCTAGTTTTTACTCATTGGCGACAACAGCCTTAACACCCAGCCTTCATTTAGGTAACTTCAATAAGAATTAACTAATCAAGGAGGATCTACTTCAGCAAGTGTTATTCTACTCTTGAAGAAAACTAGCTGCTAGTGTTCAAACCCAAAACACTCACGGACCCACCACACACTAACAGTGGAAATGTGCAGAAAAATATTGTTCCCAGCTGATGCAAGAGTCGAACAATCATAAAACAACAATTTAAAACCTAATGCAAAATACCTGCTTGGTGGACTGTGTCTCCATCTCAAGGCGCCGCTTGTTCATTTGAACTTCTTGCTCAAGGCGGTGCTTTGTCATCTGAAGCTCTTGGATTTTGTGTGAAGCCAGTTGGTTGTTTGCTTCTTCCATTTCCTTCCTCTGAAATTCTTCTTGCTAGAAAAGGAGACAAAGATGAAGTGCAACCAACAACAAAAATAATTTTGACTGGACACAAAAAAGATCTGGTTACTTATGACATGTTTCTCACCCCTAGATTTGAAACATATATGAAATTAGCCTTGATAACTTCAGTAGGTCTAACCACAGCAAAAAGCTTTTACGGAGAGAATGAAGGTGTATTTTGCACACCCTGGAAGGCTTTTAGTATGCTTATTATAATAAGCTTATGTTTTGGGTGATGGGTAGATAGGCACATTTTATATGGATTTGGTAGGTTTGGTCAAAACCCAATATAATTTGCAGACTATGTTTTAGAAGGACTGAGAGGTGCTCTCTATCCCAGGGAACTTTATTTTACATGCCAATAAATCTTTATTGAGTGTTTCAGTTGCTACAGAGGATCATGCCCACCAATTTTGTCCTTCTTCCTAAAATAATTTGGCACAATTTAGGTCATACCAGGATTGCTCCTTTGAAATCGACTCTCACAACTCTGAATGTTCTTAACCGTGAGCCTTATTCTCAAGACTCTTGGGGATCTGGGCCACATCACAGCCGTATAGTCTTCAGTGGAATACTTCAAAACTTCTCAACCTTTTTACTTTTCTTAGGAGGGCATATGTAATGTTATCCATACCTAGTATGCCCCACAGTCAATCATAACAGCCTCTTATAGAGGGAGTACTTATTTCCACCATTTTGCTAGAATGAGTTGTTCGGCCACTAGAAACATATAGCCGTAAACTGTATTTTAATGAGTGATAAACTGTCTGTTTTGCAGAAAGTTTCACACAAACATCTCAACAGACTGGTAATCCGTAAATAAAACACTGGATATATAGCATTGAAATGAGAAATAGATAATGAATAGTTTTACCCAGGATCACCTAAATTGACCAAGGTAGGAAAGACAAGGTTGCAATGCAGACCTTTTTATCTTTCAACAGAAGTTTTTTTATTAAAAGGCACTTGTGTTTCTCAGGAAGAATGCTATATTTGTAATGGAGCAATACCAATACATATCAATAAATCAATCAGTCAATTTGGCCATATAAAATATAACAAATGAAATGCACATTAAGATATAAATAAAAATTTAAAATTATATTAATTTGTACATTTTATAAATACATTTAATAGTCAAACTCAAAAATAGTAACTATGATTTAAAAATCCTCCTGCTACAATGGTGACATTAGGTGTACTCAGTTCATATAACGCATACAAAGCCTTTCTGGTTGTATACTCATTGCTTTTAAGTAGTGGATGCAGCATCTCCAAATTCCTAAGTGTAAAGGACACATTAAAATCCTCTGAAATAAAGTGTTAGAAGTCTTATGAGAACATATATACAAGGCATTCATTGGGGCAGGGGTACTCACAGAAGCAATAAGACAACTTTCCACAATTTTTCCTAGCCTCTTTAAAAGTAATAGCCTTCAAATAGCAAAATCAGAAAGAAACCAGAAATAACAGAAGTCATGAAAAGGGATTTGTGATGATTAAATATCATCAGAGATAGCTTTTCATTCACGTGTTTCTTGTCCTCAATAAAGGAAGTACCTTAAGATATCTCCGTCACAAACTTTTTGTCAAGCTCCACGGGCATGATATGCTACAAACCACACAGGAACAATAATTCATTTCCTATTTTTAACTACATTATGAAGGAAAGTAACGCTAGAGCAAGCCCATGTTACTTTGGCCCTAACTAAGTCCTTCAAACATGTGCTCGCTTAAGAAAAAAGTCAATTTATTTGGCTAATGAGGAATACAATAATTTTACTTGTAAACGTCAAGCTACACTGTCCAAGCAGCATATGAAGCAACTCAATTCCAGTCTAGGAAGTGGTAAACCTTTACTCCATGTGTTTCCTTTCATTACAGTAGGGTTATGGGTATCATCTTTTATCAAAGGAGCTAAAGCAGTCACAATCTGACTGAAAGGCTCAAATGTTAAATCTATGCAGGACATTCATAGTAAAAGCCTCTGCTTCCCTCACACTTGAGGAAACTATGGCAAGGAAAACCTTTGTCTGGGGATATGTCATTCAGGAGCTTCCTTCATCAGTTGTTAGATCCGTTACCTGCTGAATAGTCACTTAAATGGCCATTTGAGTGACATTACCAGTGATGGTGACAGTCCTGATGAGACCCACTGATTCATTCTAATAAACTCTAAACACCGACACTTTGAGAACATGCATATAATTATGAAGTAAAGAAACTCTAGAGCAAGTCAATTTCACTTCGGCCCTAACTAACCCCCACAAACAGATCCTAGATATAGGTAAGGACAGCTCAAGTGTATAATTACTTGACGATTAGTTCATATTTGCATTTACCTCACCAATATAGAGATCTTTTCATTATAAAGGGGCCCACTTATTTATTCCTGGTCTGCATTGACCTACAAGGCTTCCATATATTTAGCACTATAGAAACATATTTGAATTGATTGCTGTGGGAAACTGGTACCTTGTTGCAGTAACACATACTTTTTGCCTGGTTTCAGGATGCAACTTAGACTGGAGTGCACTGGGATTCTGCTAACCCGGTCCCCAGTGACAGTGTTTTCTTCCTAACAATTGCAAAGATATTGATTCAATTGGCAACACCTTTAGCTGCCACTGTAAGTCACTAGTAAATGGTACTTAGGTACCCATGGCATGGGGTACTAAGGAAAGACCCCTCATGGCAGCAGTTCAGATTGTGTCACGCTCTGGGGACATGCATCCAGATGCACCCACCACTGCCGTTGCAGGCTGAGTGTCCTGGTGCAATCCCGAAATGCAAACTTGACATGGCACATAGGATGTGTGCCCTGTCCCCTATACACTGCATGCAACATAGGTAAGTGACCCCTCTAGCAGGCCTTCTAGCCCCAAGGCAGGGTGCACTACAATATATGTGAGGGCATTGCTGCATCAGCAATATGCCCCTACTATGTCCTTGCCAAACCTGTGACATAGTAAGTGAACAGAGCAGCCATTTTAAATGCATGTGCTGGACACTGGTCAGTACGAGTTACCCAGCTACATGATGGCTACTCTGAACATTGGGTTGTTTGGTATCAAACAACTCAGAATGATACATACAAAATGGTACCAGTATTGGATTTATTACAAAATGTCCAAAGGGGTCATCTTAGAGGTGACCCCTGCCAAAGCTAACTAACCTGTCATGGTTGCTGGCTGGTCACAACCAGACTGCCACTACCAGACAGGAGTCGGAATCCCTCGGGTGAGAGATCCTCCTCTTTGGGATTCAGAACAAAGCCCTTCCTGGGTGGAGGTACTAACACCACCTCCCTCAGGAATGTGCACTCCCCTGCTAGCGAGCTTCAAAGGGCTTACTGCCCTTGAAACTCGACCCCCAGGCCTGCTGCTAGCAGCAGATAGCTGTCCCCCTTGCAATCCCTCAATTTTGACAGTAGCAACAGCAGGAAACCAGACAAAGGACAGGAGGAGTGGTCAGTCCCGGCTTGCATCCCCCCCGAGGCAACTTCTCTATTTAATTTTCCTCCATCTTGGATGGAAGAAAAATAGCCAATCGGGTGTAGGGAAATTACCTCTGCCTACAGGAAGTGGTCACTTACTTGGTCTAGCCACCCTATGGTAGATGACACATTGGTCACTACTAGGCTCCCCTCTAAAATGCCCACTAAATACAGTATTTGGTGGGCATCCCTAGAACAAGAAATCGGATCCCAAGGACAAAAGAAGACAGCAACAAAAGACCCAGGGCTAGAGAACTGAAATCCTGCTACACCAAGAAAAGGCTCCAAACCCAGCCTGCTGCACCCAGGACTCGACAATCGACGCTGAGGGGTTGCTTAGATGCTGAACGCACTCTACAAATCCCCAGAGGACCTCCACTCTTCGAAAATCGCCAAAGATCTCCCTCTAGAGTGAAGGAATCACTCTGCAACCCCAAGGAACCAAAGGCCCAGTGAAGGCCACTTCTCTGACCGGCTGCAGACCAAGGAACCAGAAGCCGCAACCTGACCAAACTTCTCCCATCGGACTGTGAGAACAAAACCTACCAGTGTGCCAAGTTTGGTGGCACTGCAACCTCCAGCAGCCAGACAATAGCCCCAGGTACTAGTCATCTCATGTCGGACACCCAGAAGAACAGTTCATTCCAAACTTGAAAATGGAACAGGAGGAAACCCCAGTCAAGGGACTTCAGGAACCACCCAGGCCTCCCACCAGAGTGCCCCTGCTGACCTGCAAGCAACCCTCAAAGTAACGTAACTCCCACTTCCATGGGAAGCTTTGTACACAGCTCCTGGCTCACCGATTTGCTCTGCACCCGGCCGCCCTGTGCCCTGCCCTGAAGTTCCAGCTGTGCCCTAAGGGTCCCCACCCCTTGCAACCTTGACACTCCAAGGGGACCCACCGACTTACCTTTAGGTCCATCTATGCAGAGCTTTTCCAAGTGGTGCCACACAGTTGCCTGGCACCAGCTACATCGATTTTATGCAGCTCCTCCCGCCGGAACCGGGAGTCGCCCGAACTTCTCCAGCTGGTCCAGGGGACCCAATGACAACCTTGACCTGTCAAAGGAGACATTGGTAAACGCATTGCCTGATTTACTGTGAATTTTCAAAGTGTTCTTCTATTGATTCCTATGGTGTTTAATTACGCACGGAAAGACTGACTTTATTAAAACTTTAAAAATTCATAACTTACAAAGTACTTACCCAATTTTGATGATCTTGAGCTTAAAAATGTTATAAAAATTTGAAGTATTTTTGAAAATTGGTCTTGAGTTCTTCTTTTTGGTGTGTGCTGTGATTTATTGATATTTTGAGTACAACAAACGCTTTGCACTTCTCCAAGATTAGCCTAACAGCTTGGCCAAGCTACAATAAAAACTAGTGCATTAGATGGTCTAGATTTTACCTCTGTAAACCAACGTTTGGTTGCCTGGAACCCCTGCACAGTGTGCCTAGCTTTGCACACTACATAGAGGGCCAGCCTCCTACAATTGCTACTAAATGTTTTGTGTTTTATGTGAACAAATCTTGAGGAACCAGTACTTAATTCTTTGATACTCACTAGTCAGAGACGTTTTTGAGCCACCTTCATGTAAGTGCTGGGTTTCCGACGCTATGCTGTATTTTGTTGCTCTTATCTTGTTTTAAATCACGGACAGGATGGAGCCTGAATTTTTTACTTTTACCTGAAAAAGTGTGTTTTAGTTAAGGGGGGCATTTGTATTACGATAATCTTTTGCAGAAGTCACTTTGAATTCTATATCCTTATGCCCAACTTCAGCAGCCATCTTTTTTTGGTGGGCACTCTAGTCTTTTTTAGACTCACTCTATCGAGCAGCAATTAGTGCTGAGTTTCTGATGCCACACTGAATTTTATTGCTCTTATCTTATTTTAAATCACTGATGGGCGGGGAGCCTGAATTTTGTACTTTTGGCTGAAAAATTGTGTTTTAATTAAAGGGGGCATTTGTAGTACAATAGCCTTTTGCACAAGTCACTTTGAATTTTACTTCCTTGAGCCCAACCTGAGCGGCCATCTTTCTGGGTTGGCGCTCTACATGGAAAAGATGCAGCGAACGCGCAATGGACCCAGGTGCCCCAGGCAAGCTCACCGGCGCCCGTCCGAGACTCGAAAGCCACCAGCGCCAGCCATGCTGCTTGACCTCCATAAGGTATTCAAATGACAATAGAATCCTTAAAACAGTTTAAAAACAGCATAAAATTTTGCAATTTGATATTTCCCCCAGATATATTTCAAGGCCCCTCATCTTGTATTAAGTGCAGAGCGAGCTTTGGGAAGTCTTCTAATCCGGTTGATAATGTTCCCCTGTTTTTGAGAAAAAATACTTTCGCTGGAGGACTTATCAATGCTAGATTACTAAGCAAACACTTACAAGAAATATATGACTTGCTCAGTGGGACCCAGCTAGACTGCCTGTTCATTACTGAATCACGCCTCAATGATTGTTGTAATCCTGATATCACACAAGCAGTCCTATAGAATTACACAATCATCAGCAAAGATAGGCTCAATTGGCGAGGTGGATGCCTCGCAATTATTATTCAGAATGTGTTCCAATGCCACATTTGTGAGTTAGAGGCCTTGGAGGGAGCAGAAAGCCTTAGTTTCTGTATCAAGATTAATCCTTTCTCCTCATTTGCAGGCGATCTTGTTTATTGCCCTTCTGGGCATTGTGCCAGCTTTTTGTCCTCTTTAGGGGATGCTATTGCTCCCCCAAATTTACGCTATGCGAATTTCACTTTACTTGGAGACTTTAATCTCCATTTGGAATCCAAAGCTAGCAGGCGTCCAACCTTATTGACACTCTGGACGTGATTGACCTGCGACAATTGATTACCGAAGCTACCCATAACGCTGGTCACACACTAGATGGAGTTTTTAATAATAGTTGTAATGCAATCCCTGATCCCCCCCCCCCATTAGACAGATTTGGTTGGATCACATGCTAATCCCATTTAAATCTGGATTTAAAACGACATACTGTACGTCCAAGCCTCACCCTAATACAGTTGGACTAAACTTTTGTCTAACCCCAAGTTGATAAAGCAGTTTTCTCCTAACACCTCGGTCTCATAGGGGATGTAACAGCAAACAGACTCTGTTTTAATACCTGGGTTTCCAAAGTCATTGATAGACTTGCCCCTTTAGTCCCTGTAAAAAAGGAGTTAAAAAACTAGGCCTACAGCCCCTTAGTATTCCCAATCTTTAGCTGAGTCACACCGCAACTGTAAGCATCTTAAACGAAATGGATGAAGGCATACTTGATCGAGGACCTAACAAAGTTTAAAAACGCATTGAAAATATATCATCCCCAAATCATGATAGCTAAAAAACCTATTTTTCTTCGTTGATTGACAATGCGCAGGCCAATCAGCAGGTTATTTTCAAAATTGCTAATTCGTTCCTGCAACCATTAGCAATCGGCAGAGAGATACCACCTTCTCAAAACTTAAGTAACAACATCGCTGATTACTATAGTATGGATATTCTAGCCAAGAATTGGGCTTTCTCCAATAGTTCTGAAAGGGCAACTTCCTGAACCTTCACGAAACCCATTCATAATTACATGAAAGGTAGAAAGCAACAAAAACATGTTTACTTGGCAGTGGACAAGATCACCATTTTGATACACTATTGGCAGAGAAGTTTTGACAGTCAATTATGGACCACTTAGAACCATAGACATTGAATAATGTGACTGAAGGTATGTGGTAACAGTAACTTACCAGTTGGGCTTCAAGAGCTTTTATCTTGCTTTCATATGCAGTTTTTTGTTCAGAAAGTTCTTGTTGTGCCATTTCCTTTGCTATCTGGATGCCCTGTATCATTTCTTCTTTAGCTTTCAGTCTTGCCTCTTCAATTTCTGCTTCGAGTCTAAGTGAAATGGTAGGAAAATGCATTTAAATCAATATAATCATACTTGAGTATTTAAATTAGATATAGTGTAGATCAACCTTTCAAAGACACACAACGTGAATATGGAATGTAAGCAGCTCAGTTACATTTTTTAAAATGACTTAATAACCTTTAGAAAGACAGGCCACTGAAGCCCAGCAATATGGTTCAGAGTTCCTCTTTAGCCTAAATGTGTTCAAATGAAAATCAAGGGATGGGACAGAGAGAACAACGAAAACATGAAAGACCAGACAACTATTTTTTTTATCTGTTCCATTCAAAATGATATGCCCTTAAAAAACGCACAGAAAGGAACTGGTACAGAAGAATAAGGCTTAAAAAATAATGCCTAATTTCCTAGTCCTAGTACATGTGTTTATAGCATTTAATGTTCCGAAGGTAGGAAGAATTTTGTTTATCAGTGTTTCATCTGACTGAGAGCATGCAACTTTGATTAATTGCCAGAAATACATATATTATCTGCAAGCGTTTCACACATACTATGTATCTGTCTCCTGATGAAGAGTATTAAATACTAAAAGCGAATTAAGGTAAAAAAGATTGTTGGAATGATTGAATGGCAGCCCTCCCTTTTAGAGGCACAAAGGTGAAAGAGTTATAAAAGAGTTGAAGCCTCCCAAACATAAATTGATGTTTGGTTATACAGCATATATGAACTATAAACAATGTAAATACATTTGTGTGTATCAAAACTGATGAATGCTGTGACTACCTGCCATATGTGAAGTGTGTTTTGGGTATCAGGGAAGGAGACTAGAAAACAAAGATTGTTTTCCTTACACACTCTAAAAAGGTGTTATGACGTAATGCTACAGCCCAGTTGTTAGACCTGTCAGCCTTAGGTTGGTCTTCCCCCAAACATTTTTCCTGTTTGCCTCATATTTTTGCTGATTCTTTTTGTTTGCCTTGGGACTCTGAGCACTTAACCACTGTTGACCAATGCTAAAGTGCATGTGCTTCTCCACTAAACATGGTAACATTGGTGTATACACAATTGACATATTTAATTTACCTATAAGCCCCTTGTAAATCAGTATACCATATAACCAAGGCCTGTGAATTAAATGCTACTAGTGGGCCTGCAGCACTGAAGTAGCCCTTTAAACATGTCTCAGGCTTCCCACTGCAGAGCCTGTGTGTGCATTATGACTGCTGCTTCGACTTGACATTTAAAACCCATCTCCAAGCCTTACACTGCCCTTTTATTACACATACTTCACCCCCAAGGTAGGTCATAGGTAGCCCTAATGGCAGGGTGCTGAGTAACTAAAAGGTAGGACATGTACCTTAAAGTTTTATATGTTCTGGTAGTGAAAAACTCACACAGTCATTTTTCAGTACTGTGAGGCCTACTCCTCTCATAGGCTATTCCTTAATACACTTTAAAACTGTAATTCCTGATTAGAAAGGAGTAGCTGCCTCATGTTTAATATCCTTTGAATGGTAATGACAAATCCTCTTTAATGGTAAAGTTGGATTTAACATTAGTATTTAGGAGATGCCTCGTTTAGAAAGTGGACATTTCTCTGCTCATATTGCTCTGTGTGCCTTGAGGCATGCTTCAAATACACATCTGGGGTGGGTGACAGCTACACATTGTGCAACCCCTCTAGACTGCCACAAACAAAGGAAGGGTAACTGTGTGAGTATTCATCATCATTCATCTACATTCTGATGGCTCTTCCTGGGCATGAAGGGCGAGAGGTGGCTGGCGCTTACATCTGAATAGGCAGTGCCTGCCTCCAAACTAAGGGCTGATTACCCCCTACTGATAGTCTGGAGCAAGGGCAGAGAAGGAAAGGAATCTTGTGCACTTCAAAGACCCTTATTTGAAGTCACTTCCAATTCAAAGGCTCTTTTGGGTATAAGTTCTGGGACTCTGACCCCACCAAATCAGACACTCCTGGACCTACAACTGGCTGGACTATCAGCACAACTGCTTTGCTGCTTAAATGACTTATCTGCTGGACTGCTGGACTTGGAAGGCCTGCTTTTCTCTTGTGTTGCCCTGCTGGACTCTGACTCTGGTGAAGGAGGGCTGGACTCTGCATTCTACCTGAAATGTGCTCCAAGTGCTTGATGGCTTGCTTCCTGTTGCTTGAGAGTCAGGGATATCAAACACTCTACCTCTGCTACTGCGCGTGGTACACTGGAAGTGGACCCAGATACTTGCATCAAGAAAATCAATGCATCTTCTATCTGCATGTAGCAGAACCGGTGCATCAACCAGGTTGTAGGAATAAAATTGGTGCATTGCTCTTGAAACCAACGGCTTGCCTTGAGAGCCCAACGCATAGGAACCATGCCTTGTCGCCACAGCAGTCTACAGAGATCAATGTATCCCTCGACTACATGGAGAAACCCGGCGCATCGAGCTTCAGAACCAAGGCATTGCACCTCCAGCACTGGTCTACGGGAACAGACGCATCACCATCACCGCATGGGGCAGATCGACACATCCCTGTGAGGACCAGACAAAGACATCTCACCGCGCATCCTGCTGTTGCGACCAGGAAAGGTACTTTGTTCACTGGGGCCTGCATGGATCCTGTAGCCGCCCTGCGCTCTATCGAGGTCGGCCCAAACTTTGACATTCCTCCAGTCCAGCATGACCTAAAGTAACCCTCAAAGCCCTATTTGCTTCTAATTGCTATTTTTATACTTCTTCTAAAATTCATAACTCGACTTCTACTTGTTGGATTTTTGTCATTTTGGTCTTGATTTATTTATACAATTGTCTATTTTTCTAAACTTGTGTGAAGTAATTTTCTGGTGTTTTCATTGTGTTACTGTGTGTGTGTTCCACAATAAATGTACACGTTGCTTCTTTAGATAAGCCTGACTGCTCTATGCCACGTTACCAGAGGGTGAGCACAAGTTATCTCTAAGTGTGTATGTAGCTTACTCGGACTAAGGTGACAGTTCCTGCTTGTACATAGTGCATACTCTAAGAAGGTATTGTGATTCCCTACGCGAGAGTGAATCGGGGCACCAAAAGCACCCCCAGACAGTCGCATGTCATGAAAACCTGGACCACATTAAGACCAGCAACACACTAGTCTAAACATGGGCACTGTACACCTTGTAGCACCAGCTTCATAATACAACCGGACATAAGGAGCCAGGACTATGAAGCACAGAAATTAAATTTGTTTTGAAACATCAATATGCAAGTCAGGCTAGAGGACCCATCCCACCAAACAGAGATAATGTGAGAGTTTTCAGGCAGGTGGCAGAAGCCCCTACTTGTCATCAAGGCATCACAAAATTCAGCAGAAGTATCTGGGGTAGCTTGCTACTGCCTAACGGATGCTTCTGTAACCAGAGTTCAGCAGTTGAATGTTGTCCCCCCTTCTTTGAAGGCAACAACTAGAATGGCTCTCAGACAATTATGGATTGTACATAAATTCCAAACATGTCCTAGAATATGTCAAGGGTTTCATCAGTATTTACTCAATTCAGTTACTGTTAATGTACCACAGCCTAGCCTCAAACTAACCGCTTTTTTTTAACATCAAATCCACTTTATGTTTCACGCTATCCTCTTACTTGGCCAATCGCTACAAAGTCTATTGAAAACGCCACTGCACTGGAACAAACATCAAAGGGCCAACATCCTTGTATGCAATTATAGGGCACTCATCCTCCAGATGTACAATCATTGCAGCATAAGAAGTCCTGACTTGCCCTCCTGGCATTCTTTTCACATATTCTACATTTCCCATTTACAATACCCACATTTTGTTAAAAAGCTCAAAATCAAACACAGGAATTTTTATATGCTGGTTTCAAACTTGTTCCATTTTTTGAAGCAGATGTACTTGTTGTTCATTAAAATAGTAAATAAAACATATCTGTTCTGTAAGGCAGTGGCTCTTACCATGGGGTCTGAGCACCTCTGGGAGTCCACAAGGCCCACTCAGGAGGTCCATGATAGCTTTAGAATTGGGAAACGTTTTCTATATTTGATTGTGAATTAAACAAAATACTTGAGTGTATGTTCTTTAGTTGTTATAGTATTGTTGTGCATTATCATATGGTTCAAATCATTGATGTTGCTTAAGAAGGGGGTCACCAGCTTCCAATGATGACTCAGTAGGAGTCCCGGGATTCTAGTAATGATTCAGTGGGGATCCACAGAAGTCAAAATGTTAAGAACCGATGCTTTACAGTGTCAGCTATTATACATACTATGTCACTGCTTGCACAACAAAGTATAAGGCACTTAGTTATGGTAAGCAATGAATGCATGTGTTGAGGTAGTCTTGAACAACGTTTGACATCAAATGTCCGAAGCGAGTTAAGATGAAGAAAGATACCTGCAACATTCTAATAAAAGAAAGCTCATCAAGCAACTAGGCTTGATTCTAGAGATGTTTATTATGAGTGAAAACGTATCTCTAAATTACCATGGTTTAACATTACTTACTTTACAGTATATAGTTTAAAAACAATCACTTTTTTAAATGCAATTTTTTTTTTAAAGCAAAACAAGTCTGATGGATGAGAAAATGAATTGCATCTAAATTATGTTTTTGTACTGAATATTATTAGCATGCTAATAGCTAATATTCTAGTTTCTTTGTGTATGAAAAAAATCACAGCAGCCTACATGGCAATTTACCAACAAGCTTGGTAAATATTTATTCATAGACACAAGTTGCCAAGATACAGTTGAGAGGAAAAATATACTGTCTTGGATATTGAGCATCAATACTTACTGTGATCTCTGTGCAGTTAGCAATTCATTTTTAGCAAATTCAAAATCTTTGGTACCATCGCTTGAAAGAGCAGACCCACAAGATGCCCTTTTTCCCTTTTGCACCTCCACTGGGTGATTAAACCTGAAGTAATGGTCACCGCCCAGAATCACACGGTCTCCCTGTAAAATAAAATGTCATACAGTAATGGACATAAAACAGCAGATCTACAAAAGAAACATAAGAAAACTATATTGATCATGCAACAAGACAATGAAAATAATCTCCTCCAAGTTTTATTTCCTAAAACGCACAGTTATTTATTTATTAAGATATTCATTGGACTGCCAAACAGGAAGATTTTGAGGCACTTTAAACAACTGTAGATGGCGATCAAAGTTTTATCTTGAGTTTATCTTGAGGGTCCTTAAGAGACGATCAGTCTGGTGGATCTACCAGGATCAGGATAAAACAATGCATTGATCAGGATTAAATCAACATTAAAAAAGTGCATGATAAACAACAGGTTTCGAAGGAGCATAATCAATTAATTTCACCATGGCCATGCATTATTAATACTGTTTTCATAGTTATGACCCCTAAAGTGTATGAGGTCCACCAAGGAGCAAAGATGGTTGGATAAGGGATTGCGATGCAAAATGCATTGTACGTTTCAAATATTTTTTTGTTTTTCTTCTCCAAAATGAGTACATAGAAGAGTGAAGCATAACATATTCAAGTCATGGTACAGCAATAGACAACATGATAGGCATGTTCATGTACTGATAAGGTTGGAAAGTCACCAGTTAAAATGCCTGGTATAAAAGGCATTAGGTATCTTGATATATACGCTTACAAATTAACTTACTAGCATATATTTGCCAGTAAAGGTACATAGGAGAATTGATAATTGGTAAAACAACACAATAACCCATTGAAATGGATGGTTTGCCATTAAAGACTTACTCAAATATGTATCATGCTTTTTAATGTCATAGTCCTGAAAGCAATATCTGTGCCCTAGAGAGACACTTTGAGCTGGTAGCAAATTTAAGTGGCAGAATTGTTTCTCTTAATAATAGAACACTGTTAAATAATTCTCTCAAGTCCGTGTGTCAGGACCAAGAGGAAAATTCTGGCATAAAGGTAGCTCTGCCTGACATAACTAGGTAGAAAATTAGCTTTGGATTTCCTATATATGTTATCCCGTTATCCTGTAATGCAGTATTTCCTATATGTGCTACAAGGTTACGAGGAATGAAACAACGTTGTATTTTCTTACATGCAGGCATGTACTTTCTGTGTAAGATTAACTCTCCAGGGCTAGGTGACAAAATCCAATTAGCTTAGGCTATTATGACTGCTAGGATTTGCCAACAGTGGGCAAAACAACTGCTTAGCACATCAAACGGTTGAATTGTTAGAGATTATCTGCTTGATCCCTGAAAGGGGTGAACACAATCTTCTGTTGAGCTGCTATTCACTGATTAAGTCTCTGCACACTTTCCTGCTGCAGATATCTACAGAAAGGCTTGCTTCATCCAAGCCATATGCGAGATATAAAACCAAATATGATGAGATGTGCTTTGCACCACTTTACAGAAGCAGCACTAAAGGTGAAAACTAGTTGAGGGTCAGCTAGTTATTTTCTATCCAACATAATGGAAGGATTTTGCTTTTATAAAGTTCTGCACCACTACTTTTTGGCCTGTTCAAGACTTGCGGAATGGAGATGTGGGGGAAAAAGGTCAGAGATTGCTCTGACATTCTTGCTTGAATGTTCTCGCTGCAAAGTACTTGCTTTAGGCTATATTCTTTCAGCTTCCTGAACTTGCCCCCCCCTAAGTGGCATCAAAGACTCTGCCGTGGACGTGTGCTTATTAGAAACCCTTTGAACCTGGAGGCTGTGGTTTGGGGAGTTTCTTATCAGCCGAGATGGAGCCTGCTGACCTCGATAGGATTCAGGAGTGCAGGAATTCTACATAAACGTTAAACAAATATATGAACTGAGTTCTGTAAGCTATAACTCACCTGGTGAATTCTGAACAGGAATGAAGATATGGAGGAAGACAAAAGTGTCTGCTTCAGTACGTGGTTTATTCCCACTAAAGGGGCAGAATATAAATTTAGTCTCATTGAATGTGGCTGAATTGACAAGCTGGAGAATCCATTCTGGGTGACATTCATAAAGAATTTTTACCCTTTGTCTACCAGAGATATGGCATCTCGAAATGCAGCATATAGATGCTTACATATCCTATGCAGCTCCTACTGTTGAGCGAGAGCTAGGCACACAAAGGGTGGCATGTTAATTTTGATTCATGCCGAACAGTGAGAAAGTTTTATGGTTTATTGGTGATTCTCCATATTTTCAAATTTTATATATTGAACTTAAAGGAGCACAGAAAATTATTTTGGTAAGTTTTTATCGTAGCAATTTCAATCGACATAATCCAGATAGAGTATCTTCTGTTGAGCTGGAATTTGAAAGTAAAATAGCATCCTCTAGTGAATTTTTCACTCAGTTGGGCAGGTGATTTCAATGGCCGCCAGCAGTGTTTGGGTTCTACAAACGTTGTGAGTGGTAATATGAGTAATGAGGAGGAGGACTATCAGCCATTTTGACCATGACCTTTGCAGGGAGGTCCTGAATTATTTAATGATGAAATACAATTTCTTTTTTTTTTTTACAATTGATCTTGCTCCCCCCTCTTCTTTTGTACAAACTACCTTTACAGGGAGGAGCACAAGTAGTATGATTGATTGGATTTTTTTGTCCAAAGATTTAATTCATTTTGTTTCATACCTCCTCATTAGTCAGGCGCGGCCCGTCCTTTAGGGTGGAGGGGCCACACACCCCCACCTTTTGCCCCTCATGAAGAGTGTCTGTCAGGCTGAACAAAGGTCAGCCTGACAGACACACTTCATTTTCAGCTCTGACAGGCAGGAGTGTGACATGTGCGATTTGTGCAGACTCCTGGCTGCCTGAGCTAGACTTTGCTGGGCTGAGGAGGTCACAGCTCCTATGGGCGTGACCTCCTCGGCTCAGCAAAGGTGCCACGAGGCCCTCCCCTGGGTGACGAGGAAAGCGTCACCAATTGACACACGTCCTGGGCGCTTCAGGTTTAAGCCCTGAAGCGCCCAGGGCGAGTGTCAATCAGTGACACTTCATCAGAGTGGGGTGGGGTGGGGTCAGCAGTCTCACTGACCCCATCCTACTCTGTGACGAGGCTGGGACTGCTGCCTTCCCTCATTGGCTGACCTAAGGTCAGCCAATGAGGGAAGGCAGCAGTCCCAACCCTCCTGGGACCTCGAGGCTGAAGTTAAGTATGTGTGTGTGTGTGTGTGTGTGTGTGAGATGTTTTCAAATGAATGTTTGGTGCATGCGTGCATGTTTGAATGGTATGAGTGTTGTTAATGGATGTGCGTGTGTGAAAGAATGAGTGTGTGAACTTTTAAAATGAATGTTTGGTGCGTGCGTGCATGTTTGAACGTTATGAGTGTTGTTAATGGATGTACGTGCATGCATGCGTGTCTGTGTGTGAAAGAATGAGTGTGTGTGTGTGTGTGTGTGCGCTTCCCACCCCCCCCAGCTGCCGGCCACCACTGTCATTAGTCCCAATTGTGTTAGCGATCACAATACACTGGTACCTTCTATAGACAAGAAAGGTGGGAGACAACAAATCCCAACACAGACAGCTGTCTTTGAAGCCTGCAAAAATAAAGTCATTTTAAATTAAGTTAAAGTGAGCTTGGTTGATTCTGTCCTGCTTATATCTATCCTGTTAAAGCAGAATATTGTGGATTTTCAGACATGCTTCTGGGATGAGGGGGAGGTGGCTCCAACTGCTGAGCTGATGACAGTCCCCTCTCTGGTGGATAGTTGGCAGATACACTGCTACTGGGGGACAGATCTACTCATGTTCAGCTCAATGCTGATGATTCCATACTTAAGGCAAGAATGGCTAATGGTCGACAAATTCTATTAGCACATTCACTGTGTTTATGAATAGGCTACATTCAAAGACTGATTTCTCCAAGATCTCTGTTATAGCATGCGGACCTAAGAAAGCAAGGGTGAGAACACACACATTCAAAGATGTTAAGCCTGCACAAGTACCTACATTCATGTATTTAGATGTTTGTTTTGACGCTGATTGCAACTGGCATCATCTTTTGAAAGTGAGAAGGGTCCAGTTTGAACAGTCTAATGAAGCAATTTTCAGATTCTCAACACAGTTAGGTTACAAGCCACTGGAAGCTTTGCTCAATATTTATAAAGCCAGAGGCATTTCTGTGGCTGCTTATGGTGCAGGTATTTCGAATGTGTCTGATTTATCCTGTACTCAGAAGGTTGAGAATGTGTTATGAAAAAGCCTGTTAGTGGTCCCTGTTAGTTCCCCACAATTAACATGCCATTCTGAATTAGGTGTATCCTGTTTGGAAGATATTGTTAAGTTAAGCCCTTTGCTGCTTTGGGTTTCTGTCTGGATGGAAAAGGAAACTAGGTGGAACCACTGTTTAGACTTCAACTACCTCAGGATCAATTGTGCCCTTCAGGTACCCTAGCTACTTTATGTCAAAGAGCGCTTTACCAAGTTAGGTAAATCAGAATATTTTGATGATCCAAACTGTATCAGTACGTCTCCTATAGAGATTGTCAGAAATCTCATCTGACTCAACGTAATGCTTCAAGAGAGCACTCCGAGATGGCAAAACAATAGTGAGAGTTTATCAAATGCTCTTGACCGTTAACGATATGGAATTCTGTCTGAGAACTGTATCCATTGCACAGTATAGGTTTTATTTCACATGATTCCAGTTCAATATTCTGCATTATCTGTGCATTCAGGTCTTGTTCTCTGCCCAAGTGATTAGTCATCCACCAAATCAACTATACACCCTTTTTTTTTTTTGTAAGCTATATGAAAGACCAAAGAAGTTGTTTTTAGTCCTCCTCTTAAGAATTCGTAACACAAACAATGCAGCAGAGTGGCACTTTCTATCTACTGCGCTTGTTTGCGTTATTGTACATAAATTTGTAGAGACTGCAGTAAGTTTAAGAAGTATGGCCTAATCTTAATTGGATTTATGGACTGTAGGTACTGACATGGTATTGCTGCACGTTTCTTCTTCTGATTAACTTTATTTGTGATGTTATTATTCATTGTTTAAATATGTACTGTATCATGTTTTTAAGTACCCCTTTTATGGCTTTGTGCTGAATAAGGATTTTTCGGACTTTGAGTAACTTACTTACATGGTGAAGTTCGGTCAACTCCAGAATATGTTTTCCATTCACGTACGTCTTGGCCTCTCCCACCGGAATAATACTCACAGCACCATCAAAATTGTTGATTATACTATTAGAAAAAGATATTACAATTACTAACGTACTGTTTAATATAAAATGACAAACTATTTGGAAAAGATAAAAAATAAACAGCGTACCTTACAATTAAAACCAACAGCTTTTATTAAGAAAGATAAATGTTGAGAGGAAAACAAAGAAAACAATCAGCAGCTGTAGCAGAAATAATGAAATTATGAATTGATAATATTGTTTAGTAGGTGGATCTGGTGAAAGCAGAACAGTCAGCAATCCAACTTTTCTATGTAGGACCTCTGATCAGAGATGTCATGATAAGTAGCTGTTAAGGATCACATGAAATGTCATGATGGACACATTGCTAAATTAAAACTGGGTAGAAACCACATAGTGTAGACATCTTTATTTTCTACTCTTTGATACGCGAAGCATAAAGATAATTATCAACATTTTTAATGAATGGCACCAGAAGTGCCAGACAAATAAAATAACAAACCTTGACTGGTTAATTCAGTGGTCAGCCAACTAGACACTAGAATAATAATTTACAAGCAATATTGCTCATGCGAACGCCATTGGGTAGTTATAGTTAGGACCTAGTTTTCATAGACAAGCATTTTTTGTTTTGCCTATAACTTTGATGCCGCTTGATGAATCTTCACTAATTTTCAAAACTTATATTTTGACCAGTTCAGCTTCTGTTTTTAGGTGATCTGTCAGGCGGGGGTCCAGAAAAAGGGGGGTCCCAAAACATGTTTTTCCCATTTTTTTTCCATAAGGCCTTAAAGACAATGCTTACAGCCCCAAACAGCTGAATGAAATTACACAAAATTTGGCATGAAGCTAGAGCATGTTCCGCAGATTACGCTTTTTGTGGTTTGGTGCTAATCCGTTCAGTAGTTTTGTGGAAAATACAGTATAAATATATTTAAATATATAGGGACGCGGATCTGACTGTCCCTGTGTAGATATCTGATTGGCTGTCAACACTTGAACAAGGAAGTGTTGGCAGCCATCCAGGAAAAATAGTTTTAAAAAAAAGAAGAAAATAACAAAATGGGACCAGGGAGGAGTCACCCTGACCTCTTAGCTATGGTGCTGGATTTAAAAGCATATATTGTTTTTTAACGTCGGAAATATCTGCAGATTTTTCTGACATTTAACAAAAAAACAAAAAAAAAAGGGTGATTTCCTACTCTTTCTTAGCCCCCAGGTGGGCTAAATCCCAGGGGTATTTAGATTTACAATGCAAAGGGGTGGGTGGGATCCCCCAAACCCCAGGGACAACCACCTTCTCAGGGCTATGTTGGTTGGAGGGGGCAGCGCTGCCTTCCTCAAGGAGCCACTGATGGCCCTGAGCACCGCCACTTCCCAGGGCAGGATACTTTAATGTCCCCGGGTGCCCACCCCAGGGACACAGCTGTGCCCTAAGGTAACTATAGCTCGCACCCTCGCCATGCACTGCTAATTACCCCACAAATTACAGCACTCATAACATCTTTGATAACATCACTAATAATATGAATGTAATATTTGCTGTAAACAAATTTACAAAAAAACTGTGCTGGAGCGAGTTATAGTTACCTTAGGGCATGAGTTATAGTTACTTGAGGTAACTCTAACAGGTACATTTCAATGGTTCTGTATGTTTAAAATGTGAGCCTAACTATAACATCACTATAACCTTTGTGTTCTTCAGTGAATATATATATATATATAGACATATATATTGGCATTTGAAAGTATTGATATTTTCAACAAAAAAAGTTAGTTTCTAAAAGAATGTTCATTTTGGAAATATTTCAATTACAAATAAATCAATTTTGAGGTTATGTTTTGATACTGCAGAGCAATGCTTCTGGTGGATGAAAAAAAAGAGTGGAAACATGTTTTCCCAAAATAAGTATATACAGCTGAACTAATAAATATGAGACCACCTAAATATAAGCTAAATGCATAAAAAAGTTGTGTTAAATGTTCAGTCAGTCAGTTAACTTTGGGCAAAATCCAATGTCATAATAGATGAAACATTTTCCTCTCCTTTGCATTTATGCATATGAACGAAAATGAAATGAACATGAAAACCTGACTACAATAATACTGCTACCTTACAAGCACAATAATCACTGCTAGGTTTCGTAAATCTATGATTCAGAGAGAATCCCAGAACAGGGAAAACACTGGAAAATGTGGATTTATTTGAATTCAACTACTTTACAGGTAGAAGAATTACAGCACTATATGTCTGTATTGAGAGTGCGTAGGTTATCATTCAATTATGTTCACACTATAAGTTGTTTAAAAAGGAAAACACAAGCATTTGCAGTGAGACTAGATTATATTAAAGTCTTTTAAAGCAGTTTAAGTCAATAAATACTATAAATATTAATGGGTCCGGGTCCTACTGAAAAAAAGATACTTACTCCGGAAGCATTATGTCTGGAGCATACTATTTCTGCATCATATGACTATCTTTCCAGGCGTAAGACAAATCCAGAAACTTTGTACACAGCAGTAACTCTCCAGTGTTGCCAGGTTTCACCATGTAGCTGCAGCCACAGCTCTGTCTGCCCAGATGTGACAACATATAGAAATACAGGGATAGAACCTGTGAGTCAGTGTCAGTATCTGTTACTTTTTCCGCGCCCCTATGAGGCATGCAGAGAGAAACAGAGAAAGCAAAGACAGCAACAAATAATTCATATGATACCATTGCAGATATTGAGCTCATAAAAAACATGACACTAACTTGTCATGGGAGGATGGTGGCCAATGAGAAACCTGTAAGAAGATAAGTAATCCATCAGAAATATTGTTACTTTTTCTTCTGGTGGATACTTCTTCCAAAACAATCCTCACCCGATGAGAGTTCTGAAACATAACCTCAGGAGGCCTGGAGCTGATTAATCAAGGCTGCTATGAAACACCACCTGGCAATGCATCAGCACTGCAAGCTTGAGCTGTGAGACAATAGTTTTTAGCAAGAAGTTTCAAGAATGACCAAAAGGCTGTTGACAGATGTAATCCACCAGGAAGCTTATGGTGAGAGCCACGGAAATGCCTGCAATCCTCAAGAAGTGGGCTTGAGCGGCAGACAGGGTGTCTCTCTTGGTCTTGGTATAGCAAACGTTAATGCAAAGAGTAACTGAACAGGAGACTGCATGCTTGGTTACTACTTTGCCCTTCTTGACACTGGTAATGCCTACAAAGAACTAATCATCTATTCTATCCTATTGTATGCAGTTCACATAGTAAGGCACTGCACCCCTTGGTCACAGATGTACAACCAGTTTTTCGCTATGGTGGAATGAGGAGAAAAGATAAAGGATGGAAGAGTGGCGGGCAGGCCCATGTGACAGGAAGACATCATTTTCAGCAGGAAAGACAAACAGCTGCGAAGAACCTCTTTATCAGGGTAGAAGACAGTAAACGATGGTTGGACCAAAAAGCGTTTGAGGTAAACTACCATGCAGGCTGTCGTTACAGCCGTAAGAACACAGTTTTTAAAGTCGGAAGTCAAATCAATTGTGCAGCAGCTCGAATTGGTATGTCATGAGAAACATTCCCACAAGATTCAAATCCCATTGATGAACAATAAATAGATTAGGAGGAAACAGAGTAAATATTTTAGAAAAAGCACCACTAGTGATGACTGAAATAGAGAAGGCTCGCCACATACACAATTGAAGGCGGATAGGGCAATCAAATAGCCCTTTACAAATGCCACTGCCAGGCCAAGCTGGGCAAGTGTGAGTGCCAAGCACAGAATGGCAGAAAGGTGGTAGTGAAAAGGGTCCAGGCCATACCACTATAGAAACGCATTCCAACAGCCCTTATAAACACACCTCATGGTGAGTTTCCTGGCAGCCAACATAACATCTTCAATCTGAGACCACAAGAAATACTCTATTTGGGACCACTCAATCTCCACAAACATACTTTGTAGTGCTTGGCGATTAGGATGAAGGACTGAACAGAAAGGAAGGTAAGGGCGTACTAACTTAATGGCTCAGCGATTTGTCATGATTATCTCCCAGCTGGTTAAGAAACAGAAGACTCTAGCCGACCACATCCCTCTTTGAAGCTGGTGGTGTGGAGGAGATTATGGATGGTCAAGGATGTTTCTGAGGCAGCAAAGCAAGTAGAAAATGGTAGAGCTTAAAGTGGCTGTTGTTGCTAGCTGATGGTATTCTCTAGCCCCTTCACTGCCTCAAAAAGAGCGATACATTTGTTGCCGTGTTTGAATCAGGTGTAAAGTTGGCACTGGTAGGACAGCTGTATCCTAGAGAAGCTCCAAAGAACAGGTTTCTTACCTTCACTAACGTTTTATCTGGTAGAGACTATCTAGTTGCATACTAGTTACCCTAGAATTATCCCCAGGCATCATAATGGATATGGAAATTTTCTAGCACTATTGTGTGCCATCGGTTTGGCTCCGTCTTAAGCATGCCAGAAGTGACACACACAGTGTCTATTTGGGCTTCACCTCGAAGCGCTTACGTCAGTTCACTTTCACAACTTTCCACACCAAGAGCACAGAGCCATGATGAAGACTAACCGCTAGTGTGAGTTTCTAGAGCCCTTTTAAAGGGGAAGCCCTCATCCATTAATCAGGTTGCAGAGCAGGGAGAATGGGAGGGTCACTAGGGATCTGCGCCTAGACAGGGCCAGTAAGGAAGCTGAGACTAGACAGTCTCTACCAGATAACGTGTTACAGAAAGTAATTAACTATTGCTTTTATACAAAGATTCCTTATCTTAGAATAGATGCCCAAGCAATTCCTCCCTTGGCGTGGGTCTGAAAGACCAGAAAGTCCTGCTGGAACAAACAGGAAAAATGTCCATCCCAAAGGACCTGACTGACTAGGCAGCAGTGCTTGGTGAAAGTTTGCAATGAAGCCCGTATCCAGGACTGGAACTCCACAAACTAACCCAGTGGTTACTTGAACTGTGGTAAAAGGAGCACACAAGCCTGAAGGGGGCTGCTTTTTGGCCAATGAGTAGCTAATCTTTATGCAGAGCACCATCCATCCGGAGGTGGTTAGTTTCTGTATATTCTTTCCTTTCTTGGCCCCTTCTATCCTACAAAGAGTTGGTAATCCATCTGGAATTCTTTTGTGTGATCAAGGTAGAATGACAATGCTCTTTATGAATCCTGATGGTGGAGTGTCTCCTCTCCCTTAGAAGGGGTGAGGCAGGGTAAAAAAGGTAGGCAGGGTAATGGTCTGGCCTGCGTTAAAAGTGGTAAATACATTCCAAAGAAAGGAGGCACGTGTCCGGAGAACTAGTTTGTCAGGGTAGAAAGTAATATATGGCAGGTAGACCGAGTCAGCAACTCACTAACCCCATGACTGATGTAATAGGCACCAGAAAAGCAGTCTTAATGGTCAATACCCAAAGAAGGCAGTTGTGCAACGGCTCAAAAGGTGCGCACATCAGGAAAGTGAGGAGTATGTTCAAATCCCACGTGATAAATGGCCTGCAGGGAAAATGTTTTACAAACCTTTGAAAAAATCTTGTCATAACGGGTGACTTATTTAGGAACGATTGGTCCGGCAACAGGAAAAATGCAGCAATGGCTGAAAGACAGCCCTTAAAGGTGCCCAGAACAGAGTCCTGTTGTACCAAAAAAATGAACTGATAATAAGACCTGAGAAAGAGGAACAGATAGGGGAGAAGTGCATTTCGATATACACCATGCCACAATTTGTCCCAGTGGCAGGCGTATACCGTCTTGTCGGAGGGACGCCTAACTGCCAGAATAACATCACAGGCTTCAGAAGGAAGGTCGAAGGCTGTAAACCAGAGGTCTTCAATCTGGGGGTCGCGACCCCCAGGGGGGCCGTGGAGTCCTGGATAGGGGGTCCTGCATTCCCCCCAACTGATTGTTAAAATGCCTGAGGTGAACTTTGATGTATTGAGTCTCCTGTGTGGTGAAAGCCACAGACAGCTAAGGAGGCCCTCCCACCACGACGCCGGCTTCCTGAATTAAATGCAAATGTGCTCTATGAGCTGATCTGAAAATGTAAAGGGTAATCTGCAACTGTAAAGGATGCTGGCGAGTGAGCTGATCAAATCACTCACTGCTTTGTGATGACAAACATTTATTCTTTTTTTAGGGGTAGTGCAAAGAGTTAAGAAGTGTGTGTGCTTTTAATTGTAGTTACACAGGTACTTCACCTGGAGGTGTTGAAGGGACAGCTACTAAAAATAAAAAGGTATTGCATATGCTCTGGTATTACTTAAATCTACATTTTGGAAGCACAGTTTTATCTTAAACCTCTTTGTAGTGGCCTATCTTATACGGCGTGTGCATTAACTAATAGAAGTTTCCTAATGCACTACAACTTTCTTTTATTTATTTTTTATTAAAGCTGGCTGTTATTCTCTATGTAGCTACCTGACGGTGAAAGACTTAGAATATTTTGGGGTTTATTTATGAGAGGCTTGAGCTGCTGGAGCATCACTTTTTTTTTTACGTTACTGCGGCACAAGATTTCAATCATACGTATGAGGTGACACAAAGCCACCCTACGTGGCTTTGAATGGCCTCATAGATATGGAGTAAGGCAAGGCAGTGCAAGCCACTGCATTGCCTTACTTTGCGTCAAGGAGAGGTTCCGTGGGCTTCGTGGTGGGTGTTCCCACGCAACACCCATGGATTTTGACGCTGCCCCAGATTTACTAAATCACTTAAACTTCAGCAGTGCCAAAACCTTAGGCCTCCCCGGAGCAGGCATAATGAGGAGACATGTTTTAATTTCTCCTTGTTTTACCTCTTTCCCTGTGGGTTGCTATCTGCCGCACATATAGAAAGAGGTACACTGCCTCTCTGGTGCCCCTTCCTGCACAAGAACAATCCTGGCTACGTTGGTGCTAGGCAGCAATTTGTGCGCCAGCGCAGGAGAAAAGGACAGTAATGCACTGTATTTCATAAATACGGTCCATTCCTGCCCTTTTGTATTGGTGTAGGGCAGTGTAGCAAGAAGACCTGTCACTGTCCTACACCAAATACTCAAGAAATGAGGACCTTTGTTTTTTAGCTACACCTTTAGCCACGCACCCACACTCACTGACCTTTGGTTTGCTAAACACTGTTTAATATTAATATTATTTCCTCATCGTAAAAATGATTTGCTGTGGAAAGTGGGGACATTTATTATTGACTATGATGAGGAGTTCCAGGTTCTAGAAATGTTTGTCAGGAGGGGGTCCTTAGACCTGAAAATCTTTGAGAGAGGGTCCTGGCATCAAAAAGTTTGAAGACCTCTGCTGTAAACTGTCACCGCTCAATCTCCACACATGAAGGTAGAGGGCGTGCAGGTTCAGGGGCAGAATCATCCTCTGTTGCTGCGACAGAAGATTATTCCGAAGGGCTAGCTTGACTGGAGGACCAATGCTCATGTTCAACTGCTCAGGCTACCAGACTTGCCGTGCCCAATCTGGAGCCACAAGAATACCTTGGGCCTAGTCATTCTTTACCATCTTGGAAATTTTGAGCAGGAGTGGTATTGACAGGAAAGGTGTACAGGAGGCCGGAGATCCACTCAAGACAGAGTCTCTGAGTGAGACACTCCTTGGACACTCCAGTGAGCAGAGCTGCTGACATTGCACATTCTCAGTAGTAGTGGCAATTAGATCTAATCAAAGTTCTCCACACTCTTAGAAGAGACCTTGCACATTCTCTGGATGGAGACGCCATTCGTGATTCGCTAAGCACCAACATAATTCACCATTCATGATCCGCTAGGCATCAATGGCCGAGTTTGTCCACCCTGGTGTTCAGAAGGCCTTCCAGGTGTTGAACCACCAGGGAGATGCCCTGGTGTTCCAGTCACATCCAGAGATGCAGAGAATCCTAACAAAGGGTCCACAACATCACCCTGCCTTGCTTGCTGCAGTACCACATGGTGGTGGAGGTGTTGTCCATGAACACCTGCACTAGCATCCCCTTGATGGAGGCAGAAAGGCCTTCAAAGTAAGGCAAATTGCCTAAAGCTCCAGCAAGTTTATGT
Source organism: Pleurodeles waltl (assembly GCF_031143425.1). Taxonomy (NCBI): domain Eukaryota; kingdom Metazoa; phylum Chordata; class Amphibia; order Caudata; family Salamandridae; genus Pleurodeles; species Pleurodeles waltl. The sequence continues at coordinate 350,908,447 of NC_090443.1, read as the reverse complement.
GGAGTCCGGACTCCACCGGAGACCAGAGTCCTCAGATCTCCACCTACCCCAAGTGGCTATCCAAGCACAGGTGCGACTGATCTGTCACAACAGTCAATTCTGGATGTGGAAGGGAGCAGGGTAAGCTGCTTACCCTATTGCGATTCGTTAGCTACCTCTGCAGGTCTTTTGCAGTTCTCTCTGAGATCGGGACTATGTCAGACCAGAAAGAAACGGGAATAGCAACATAACTTACTTTAGATGCCGGTACCTGCTCTATGGTTCCCATGGCCAACAGAGCTGGCATTTATTGGCAGAGTAGGGAAAGATAGTCCTCTGTCAACCGTCAGTCGCAAGAGGGTAGCTTGGGTAGAGGGGCAGCCACAAAGGGGATGGTTTAGACCCGTTGCACACTTTGTGGTACCCAATGGTCCAAGGTTATTGATCTCCAGTGAAGCAGGTGATGGAATATCCTGCCTCCACTGGATACCCGTGATAGTAGGAGGGCAAAATATAGGGGCTTGGAGGCTGCTGCTGCCAGGGGAGTGGTGGAATGGCTCAGCCTATGGCTACCTGTCCTATGTGGTCTGTGGGAACGAAAACCTTGGCCACTAACAGGTGTGGAAGAATGCTGGCTGCATTGGCTAGGAGCGTACTGACGAAGTTAGAAACCCCTTTCCGAAGCGGACTGAGGCTCCAAGGGGCCATAGAGAGATTTAAGGCTCTGGCCGAAGCCTTCGATTCATTAAAGCACTCTAGCGCTGAGTCCAAATTCTCTCTGAAAAGATGGGAACCATCAAGGGTCATGTTCACAAGCAAAGTTTACATTCCGTAAAAACAGGCAGTCCTCAGCCAGGCTTGGCACTGAAGGGACAAAGATATTGCTATGCCCAGAGAGTCGGCTGGGTCCAAACCACAATGAGTGGTGAACTTTGCTGCATCCCCCCTCACCTGCAATGGACTGAGAGAGTATGGCTCGGGTCTCCTTTAAGACCATGGACAGCCCTTGCACAACCAAGTCCAGGATCGTGTGGGAGTAATGGCCAAAGAGGCATGCAGTGATCAATGACTGCAGTGCTAGGCTCCTTATAAAGGTATCCAGCCTCTTGTATTCCCTATCCTGCAGAGGGGAAGGGAACCCACCATGGTTGCTTGTGAAAGTGGAGGCCTGGTTCACCAAGCTCTCTGGAGTGGTGTGCTGGGTGAGGAAATTGGGCACCCCAAAGCAGGGCGGTGGTGGCAGGCAATCATCCTGTGAACAGGAGTCCCTATGCAGGGCACAGATCAGGCCCAGGGAGGAAATCAGTGAGGGCTTCATTAAAGGAAAGCAATGGTTCAGAGGGGTCCTTCCCAAACACCTCTGTCAAGACATTACTCGTGACTGCCATTGAGGGTAACTGAAGGTCCAAGACCTCAGCCACCCTATGCACCACCCCCATAACCACAATAGGAGGGGAAACCAAGCCAGCGTCAGATAATGTGTTTAACCCACTGGCATCTGCCAGATCTTCATACCAGGTGTCCTCGATATCATCCAATGGGTGGCGATTTACTCATCAGGGTCACCATACCCATCCTATTCGTCCCATGTACTCTGCCTGGTATAGACAAAAGGCCTTGCTCCAACCCAGAATGCATGACTCCAGATGATGCAGGAATTGGCTTTGTGCGACGCCGGTCCTTCTCCATATCGGAGTGACTGATGGGTATCTGCACTATTTAGAATGGAAAGGTAAGAGCATGCTGAGGTAGTGCCTATATAGGTACCGCATAAGTCACTTCCTGTGTGGACGACACCGACGCAGAGCCGAGTTGCGCCACCTACAGATACACATGGGTACCGCTTGAAAATTTACGGATTCACTCTCATGCATGATGATAATTTTAAGGTAAAGAATCTGCGGCTAGACGTCTCTATCAGATAGTTCTGGCAGTGCTGCTGGAATTGTTTCACTGGAGAGGCCAGGCCTAGTCAGTGGGGCCTGGCACAACAGTTTCTGAAGTGTTTAATGGAGCAGTTTTTGTCTCTCTTTTGAACAGCCACTATCCATTGATGGGCCATTAGGGTCATGTGGTCAACCCCGAGAAGATGGAATGCAAGCAAGCACGGCAGCATGCAGTGACAGCAGTGGCTATTGACGGAGCCACAGTGTCCATGGATTCCAGGCAGTACTTTCAGATTTGTTTGGAAGTGTCCAAATCATTTTGTACCAGTTCAGGTAAAGGATTTTACATGAGTTCAGGTAAGTTGATAAAGGACATTTTCACAAGCATCCACAGGGCACAGGCACAGGTATAGGGGCACAGAAGTATAGTTAGCAGTGCAAAGGACTAGGCTGCAAGAGGTAAAAGCTTTTCTATCATAGATTCAGACTCTTAGACTCGGGATTTGGAGGGGCTGCAAGAAAGGCCCTTGGATTCAACTTAGTATAGGAAGCCTGGACCACCGAACTCTCCGGAGAGTGGTGCAACAACAAATATTTTGGGACACAAGGTGCAGACTTGCATCTTTTAGTTGTTTTCATGTGGACTCCAAGCCACAAAAAAAGGTATTTCCTGGCAGCCTGGAAGGGTTTTCAGAAGCTCACAAATGACTGAGGAAAGTCACAAGATTTCTGTCAAAATGTGAGACTTGGACTAAGCGGTGGGTAAAGATAATTTCAACCTTCTGCAGCTTTTTGTATCATTGAAGTGAACAAAGAGACTTCTTCTGAAGAGGCCATATTGAAGATATTCAATATAACCAGTCAGAAGCCTTCAATCTGTGCAGGAACAGCTGACTGAGCTAGAAATTCCAGTTTCATCTTTTTTGACATTGGAATTGACTCTGAAACAGAGGAAGGAGAATTACATCAGGACTCATGAGGGTCCTGAATGCAGGACCATTTTCTTGAGAAAGAAAATATTTTCTCCTTCCTGTATTAATTTCTGTGATTTATTAGGGTAAGACTTTTTGGGAGACTGTTCCCTGCCATGAGGCTTACCTGAAGCAGTGAGGAGCCATTATTATGCTTCCCTGTGGGTTTTGGCCAACAATACCTTGCTCTTGCTTTTCTAAAGCCCTTCAGGAGCCTTAAGGAACAAAGGCTGCTTGCCGAGGGTCGTGTGCTGATTAAATACACTACATGAAAATCTCATATGGTTCTGACAAGAACGCAATGTTCTGGCATCTGTGACAGCATTTAAACCATGAAATCCAGGCAGGAGACGCCATATCTAAATACTGAGGGATTTCATCTGTTAGGTACAGAGACAAGCTTAAGACTCACAATGTTCACTCGCTGATAAACAGGAGTTGATGCAAGAGCGCTATTTGGCACCTTATATGTACTGAACTTGTCACATCCTGCGAAGGCGGAGTTGCGTTTAAAGCCCTTGCAAAACTGGACAGGGAAAAAGTTTACAAATCCAGAGTCTGGTGCTTGGAGGATGTTCACATGGTCAACAATACGCTGCAATAAGTGTCCACTAGAAACAGTGGTTTAAGGTCATTTAACAGTGCCCAAATAGCAACAAAACACTGCATAAAGAAGCATAAATGGTGGCCAAAATTATCACAAACAGAATTTAGCTATACAGTGATCACGCCATAAAAGTAGCTTGCTACATTAAATGAAACACCACTGAAGTGACAAAGTGATTTTATGGAGAAAACAAATTGAATTCGCAGACTACCAATCGGAGGAACCACTGCACCTAAACTTTTTAATCAAAGCTTTCCTAGAAACCAATTTTTTTCCACAATTATATTATAAAGCTGTTCTCATTTCCTTACTGAAATAGCTTATGTAGAAAATTTGTATATACATGTTTTACAGCTTGTGTTTGTTTTATTACTTCATTCAACTAACATGTAATTCTACTAATTGTTTTTCCACAAATTAAATTTACATTTATGGTCCCAGCATGTTTTTTGTTTTTTTTTTATCTTGCCTCTCCATAATAATGCGTAGCAAAAGACTAAATATACTATGCCAAAACTAATGACACCATAATGTCCCTTCCAGTGAAAGGCTTACCAATGATCGTCAGCTATCAGGACTCCAGATAGTTGTATTTCATGGTTTGAACATGGATTGTATTTTCCAACTGTAGTTTGTCCTTCCTTTATCATGTAAAGTAGCATCTCAGAAAGCTGTGGGTCTTCGTTCAGGTTCACCAGGTTCGGCAAACGATTGTCCATTTTGAAGGTAATTCCTGCTTTCTTAAGAGACAAATACAGTGACAACTATTTAGTTAGATAAAGTGCCCACTAATTGAGTATGACCGAATGCCTGGGACAACTGACTGTGACATTATTTTAAAACCCAATCATAACATAGTAGCTTACAATTTAAGGAAAGGACAGTAGTCAATCAAATAGGTTGGAGGGACGTACTGAAAGGATCACTGGGGATGATGGCCTGCATTCTTTTAACTGTCCACTTATGGCAGTGTAGTTTAATGCTTACATGTACAAAGTGAAAGTTAACGCTCTTCAACATTTGCTATTGTTTACCTATCAGGATGTGCTTTAATGGTTTTGTTCAGCACTACCTTGTTGGTAGAGAATCACACTGTTGAATGCAATTTCCCCTATATTATAATGGGCCTGTTAGGAAAATGGAAATAGATGATTACATATAAAACTATGGGGGGTGGGGTAGTGTTACAAGGCTGCTACATATCTTAGGTACAGTATTTTAAGTAGCCCTCTTGGGATAACGGTCATAATGATTTCTACAAGGAAGGTGATGGGTGTTAAATGGCTATAACACATATCTGTCACCATAGTGTAGTGACGTGTTGAGGAAATGGGCATACATATTTTTTACATTGGGATGGCGGGGGATTGAATATATGGTACATATACCTGGTACTGTTACTTACCAAATGCTGAAGGTAAATGGGCACAGCTGAGTCCTGCATGGCGGATTTTGGGTGTTACTTGACCTTTGAATATATTTGGAAATGTATTAGGATTGTTCAAGGTAGGAAATAGAGATAGATATTTTCTACATCAGGGACGATGTGAGTTATATGGCTTTTACAAATACTTGCCACTATATTTTCATAAATACTGTAAGGAAATGGCAATAGCCACTTTACTCACAAGGGATTAAGGGCTTTAAACAGTTGTTGAACAAAGTCCCCCCTATATTACAATGGTCCTGGCAGGAAAATGGGAATAGATCATGTTTACATGGGGGATTATGTAGGGTGAAAATCTTCTACATAGCATGGGCATGGTATTTTACGTAGCCCTCTTGGGATAAGGGCAATAACGATTTCTACATTGGGGGTGATGAGTGTTTAATGGCTTTTACATACACCTGCCATTGGTCCATAGTGATGTGTGCTGAGGAAATGGGCATACATAGTTTTTACATGGGGATGATGGGCGTTAAACGGCTGGTACATATACTTGGTACTGCTGTATAGTAAATATTGAAGAGAAATGGGCATACCTATGTTATGCATGGGGATTATGGGGGTTACATAGCCACTAAATATATTTGGGACTGTGTTAGGATTGTTCCAAATAGAAAAAAGGGATTTTTTGCATCGGGGACGATGGGAGTTAAATAGTTTTTACATAAACCTGCCACGGTATTTTATGAATACTGTAAGAAAATAGTAATGGCCATAATTATTTCTACACTGGGGTATCGGATGTTAAATGGCTATAGGGTATACCTGTCATTGTAGTGTAGTGACGTGTTGAGGAAATGGGCATACATATTTTTACAAGGGATGGTGATGGTTTAATGTCTGGTACATATACCTGGTACTGTTATTTAGTAAAAGCAGAAGGTAAATGGGCAAGGTTGTCTTCTGCATGGGGGAATATTGAAATTGCATGGCCACTAGATATATTTGGGACTGTATTAGGATTGTTCAAGGTAGGAAATATGGATTTTCTTCATCAGGTTGATGGGCATTAAAAAGCATTTATTTATACCTTCCACTGAATTTTCATGAATACTGTAAGACAAAGGTAATTATTTCTAAATGGGGGATAATTGGTGTTAAATGGTTATAACATATGCCTGCCAGTGTAGTGTAGTGACGTGCGTTAAGGAAATAGGCATACATAATCTTTTCATAGGAATGATGGGGTTAAATGGCTGGTACATATACCTGGTACTGTTATTTAGTAAATGTTGAAGGTAAATGTGCATAGCACATTCTGCCATATAGGCATTACATGTCCTTTGAATATATCTGGAAATCTATTATGATTGTTCAAGGTAGGAAATAGGGATAAAGATTTTGTATATCTGGCATAATGGGAGTTATATGGGTTTTACATATACTTGCCACTGTATTTTCATGAATAATTTAAGGAAATGGCAGTAGTTACTTTACTCACAAAAGATTATGGGCTTTAAACAGCTGTTGAACAGTTTCCTCTATATTATAATGGTTCGGGTAGGAAGGTGCGGATAGATAAGGTTTACATGGGAGATTATGGGGGTAAAGGGCTTCTACCTACCCTAGGGGAATGGTACTTTACACAGCCCTCTTCGGATAATGGCCATAACAATTTCTACATGAGGGATGATGGGTGTTAAATGGATGTTACATACAGCCACCATGGTAGTGTAGTGATTGTGTGTAAAGGAAATGGGCATGCATAATTTTTACATGGGATGATAGGGGTTAAATGGGTGGTATATAAACCTGGTCCTGGTAATTAGTAAATGTTGAAGTTAAATGGACATAGCTGTTTTGTAAGGGGGATTATGGACGGTACTTGGCAATTGCATATATAATGAACTGTATTAGTGTTATTTCAGATAGGAAACTGGAATAGAGGATTTTCTTTATTTGGGAAGATGGGCATTAAACGGCTAATACATATACCTGCCACTGTATTTACATGAATACTGTAGGGAAACGGTTATAGCTATTTTACTTACAGTGGATTATGGGCTTTAAACAGCTGTTGAATACATTTCCCCCTATAGTATAACGGTCCGGTCAGAAAAATGGGAAGAGAAAATGTTTACAAGGCTGATTATGGAGGATAAAAGGCTGCTACATACACAGCGCATGGTATTTTAAGTAGCACTCTTGAGATTATGGCAATAAAGATTTCTATATGAGGGATGATGGGTGTTAAATGGCTGCTACATACACCTGCCACTGTATCATAGTGATGTGTGTTGAGCAAATGGGGATGATGGGGGTTAAATGGCCACTGAATATATTTAGGACTAATTAAGGATGTTTCCTGGTGGAAAATAGGATAGGAATAAGGATTTTTTGCGTTGGGGATGATGGGCATTAAATGGCTCTTATATAAACCTGCCACTGTATTTTCATGAATACTGCAAGGAAATGGTAATACCCTTGATTATTTCAATATTGGGGATGGTAGGTGTTAAATGTCTAACATTTACCTGCCACTGTCGTGTAGTGACGTGTGTTCAGGAAAGGGACATATATTTTTTTCACATGAGGATGATGGGTACATATAGCTAGGACTATTGTTTAAAAGATGTTGAACGTAAATGGGCATAGCTGTATTCTGCATGGGGGATTATGGGTGTTACACAGCCATTGAATATATTTAAATATTTGGACATGTATTAGGACTGTTAAAGGTAGGCAACCGGGATAGGGATTTTCTACATCGGAGATGATGGACATTAAATGACTTTTACATACACCTGCCACTATATTTTCATGCATACTGTTAAGGAAATGGTAATAGCTATTTTGGTTGCAGGGGATTATGGGCTTTGGACAGCTATTGAATACATTTCCCCCCTATATAATAATGGTCTTGTTAGGAAAATGGGAATAGGAAAGGTTCACATGGGGGATTTGGGGTGTAAAAGGCTGCTACATACCCTGGGTACGGTATTTTACAATAGCCCTCTTGGGATAATAGACATTATGATTTTAATGGCTGTGATTCCTACAGGGGGAGGTGGGTGTTAAATGGCTGTAACATACATGTCATTGTGGTGTAGTGATGTGTGTTGAGGAAATGGGCATAGATATTTTGTACATGGTGAGGATATGGGTTAAATGGCTGGTACATATACCTGGTACTGTTTGCTTTGTAAATGTTGAAAGTAAATGGGCATACTTGTATTCTGCATGGGGGACTATTGGCATTGCCAGGCCTTTGAATATATTTGGAAATGTATTAGAACTATTAAAGGTAGGAAATAGGGATACGGATCTTCTACATCAGGGATGAGGCACAGTAAATGACTTTTACATACACCTACCATTGTATTTTCATGAATACTGTAAGGAAATGGAAATAGCTACTTTACTCACAGGGAATAATGGACTTTAAACAGCTGTTGAACACAGTCTCTGCTCTATTATAGTAGCCCTGTTAGGAAAATGGGTAAAAATAATGTTTATATGAGGGGCTGGGGATGGGGGGGGTGGGTAAAAGGCTGCTACATTCCCTGGGCACAGTAGTTTACGTACTCCTCTTAGGATAAAGCTCATAATGATCACTACATGGGGGATGATGGGGATGGGTGTTACATACACCTGCCACTATATCATAGTGACGTGTTTTGAGGAAATGGACATACATTTTTTGGGTTGATGGGGGTAAATTGCTGGCATATATACCTGATAGTGTTATTTTGTAAATGCTGAAGGTAAATGTGCATAGGTGTATTCTGCATGGAGGATTATGGGCGTTAAATGTTCATTTGATATTGGAAATGCATTAGGATTGTTCAAGGTAGGAAATAGGGAAATGGATTTTCTACATTGGGGATGATGGGAGTTAAATTGCTTTTACATCTATCTGCCATTGTATTTTCACGAATACAGTAAGGAATGGCAATAGCTACTTTATTCACAGGGAATTATGGTCTTTAAAAATCTGATGAGCATAGTTTTCCCTATATTATAATGGTCCTGTTAGGAACATGGGAATAGATAATGTTTACATTGGTGATTTTTACCTTGAAGTTATGTATAGTCTGTTGCAGCTGAGTATACATACTGTCAATATTTTGGTCCTCCCACCAATTTTGAAAACAGCCAGACCTTTGGTTTAATCACAGCAGAGACTACTTTGCCCCCGCCGTGATTAAACCCCCCAATAGCCTTGTGGAGTAAGGACTGTTGGAGGTGGATCCCTAAATCTGTCCACCTAATTTAACATGTTACATGCTTAGAATGGAGGTGTCTCGTTCATTATTGGAATCAAGCTGACAAATCTTTCCACCAACTAAGAAGGGCCATGCAGTACCAGTCACAGAATTGAGAAATAGCTATGAATCTGTGCAACCCGTGACCCAGCTGAGTAAGGTTTCCAGTGTTAAGTCATATTTAGATGCAGGCTCCATTTCTGGATTATGCCCCTTCGTCAATTCCTTTACGTCTCAGCTCTGCAACCGTACTCCCCCCTGGAACCCAAAGACTTTGGGTTCCTCGATGCTGCTTTGCAGGTTCATGAGAATAACACCACCAGATCGCTAGTCAACATTGGTTCTGGTAGGAACTGTGACGGTATCTGATCATCTTCAAACCTTCGAATTTCATTTTTGATTAATGAAAACATTATAGGGAAAAGTTTTCGCTTTGGTCCATCTTATGCCGGTCCAAGAATTTCACCTCTAGCAGCGCAATACGAATCCCCCTGGACCTCCCTCCTAATCATGGCCCCAGTTCCAAAAACCAACCAAATATACCTGAAATCCTATTCTGTTATTCCTATCTGAAGTATTCAGGTGACCAGCCTGCTTTGAACACACATTTTGTCGAAGTATATGCTTCAGACCCCTACGACACTCAGTAAAGAGCATCAAGGGAAGGCAGAGACACAGGGGCTGGCACAGGTGGTAGCTCACCTCACGGTGGACTGAAAGCTTGAGCCAAATACGAGCTTTTTAACTGCAGGAACTTTAATACAAGCTATTGGAGTTGGAATTACCACTGGCACCAGACTTGCCCTCCAATGGATCATCGTTAAACCGTAAAAAGTGTATGGATTGTTAATGGATGTAAAGTGTACTCATTCCAATTAGAGAGCCTCAAAAGACTGGCGTATTTTTATTTTTTGTCACTGCCCCCCTGAGTCAGGAGTAGGTGATTCGCACACCTGCTGACATCAGTGGATGTGGTAGCCGTTTCTTAGGCTCCCTCTCCAGAAGTGAACCCTGATTCCCTGTTACTCATCGTCACCATGGCAGGCACAGAAAGAACCACTGAAAGTTGAAAGGACAGACATCCGGATGCATAGTCGCCATCACAGGGACGCGCAATCGACCAGAGGTTATCTAGAGTCACCTAAATGGTCGGGTGAGCCCAGAATGGTCTTGGTCTGATAAATGCACACATCGCAGGAGGTCAGCACTCATTGGCATGCAGCTCTGGAATTACCACAGTTAACAAATGGAGCGATCAAAGGAAACATAACTGATTTAATGAGCCATTCTCAGTTTCACTGTACAGGCTGTGTGTACTTGCACATGCATAGTTTAATCTTTGAGACAAATAGATGCTACCGGCAGGATCAACCAGGTAGCCTCACCTGCTGGATGGGGTTGCACAGAGCCACATGCCTGTCCCTGACCAAGGTTTGCACCTCTCTGGAGCCTGCTTCCAGGGTGAAGATCCTGCTTGGGTGGGCTTGCAGAGGGACAGCCTGGTTGCCTGAGCACCAGAGGGACTGGCGGTCTCCACAATGATAAAAGGAAGAAGTGGGTTGAGGCGCAGCCTAAGCGAGACGCAGGGGTACGGGCCTGGGCAGAGCGGACTCCCCAGGGAATGTTTGTTCTGAGTTACTATAGAAAAGAGCTGAGTAGAGGAGGGCAACGGCATGGCGCCCAGGTCCCAGACCACCAGACGACATGTGGGTCCTGATGCAACCTGACACCTTCCACTCTGGTCAGGCCACTGAGGAATGCAAACTGCCATGCTGCTTGAACTTCGCTCTGCTGGGCAGGACCTCCACAAAAGGAAGGCCTTTGAGTCAGACGTTCAATGGCAGTGTGGAAGCTCTTTGCTTGAAATAATAGCTGAGACTGGCCAAGCAGTCCATCCCTAAATTGACCAGCGTTTCCAATTGATCGGAGTATGGTGCTGGAGAGACACCTCTTCCTGGGAAGGCCTTATTGCGCGGAGATATCACCTTCATATGGCTATCTGCTCTCAGGTGGTTTGGGCGGGGGGGGGGGGCGGGCAGGCTTGGATGAAAAGCCTACAAATTTGTGAGATCAGAATGGCCCCACGGAGGTGGGTGGAGGGCTGGCCCTGTAGTCAGACCTTCATCAAGGGTCCATGGCAACACCTATTTGTCTCCAAGTGGGGCCATTCTGATCCCACAAATCGTGTATGTCTTGAAAAGGCAAGTCATTTGCTGGCTGTGCATGCTTTGAATTTATTTACATGCCACATGAAAATGCGTTAATCACGTCACGGGGTAGTATAAGACATACGAACCCACCCCGACAAAAGCGCAGGACCTATCAGGGCTATTAGAGTAGGGCTGAAACATGTTGGTGCAATTGAAAAATTGAGGGTCAGAAAACCACTATATCCTAAAACAAAAATATCATAGTTTTACTCTATTCCACCAGTCCATCTAACAAAGGGACACCTTTGGACTAGTTGAGAAATGTTTATCTTAAGGTTACGCCCCCAAATTAATTTTCTTATAAGAACTTCCTGGAATATGGTTGATCCTACCCAGACCTTTAAGAATCAGAGTGAACCCGATAATGAAGCATGCCACTATTAGAGTCAGTGAGGGTTATATGTAGGAAAAGGGAATTCTTCCTTCCCCCACATTCACAGGAGTGGAGCACAGTATTTTCCCCGTTGTTTTATTATATTTTGTTTAGACTCACTGTTATCCTGAGGGGTACTCTATGGTTAGCAAAGGGAGGACTTATCCCTCTACTCTAGTGAAAAGGGTCTCCCCACCCTCCAGATTAGGAATGTTTTCTCAAACCCTTTGTACATTAAGTTGTAAGGTTGAGCAGTGACTACCACCACCATACTGTGGGCTGAGGTTGTTGCCTAGGGTGGGTGCCTTCCACCCTCCTGGAGCCCAGGTCTGCTGAGCTATGTACGGTTAAGCCCTGTTCAGCCCAAACTCTCTCCTCTCGGGCCTGCCAGTTATTTAAGCATGCTCCATGAAGTGAAAACTTACAGAAATGGTGGGATGGGGATCAAAAGACAGAGTTAGCCCTCAGCCCGGCCTACTGGCCATCTAGTCAGCCAGCTCAGTGACCAGATGGCCTGAGCCAACCCGGTGACCAGATGAGCCAGGTCAACCCAGTGACCAGATGGCCCAGGCTTGCCCAGCAACCAGATGGCCCATGCCAACCAGGGCGACCCAGATGTCAGGCACACAACAGTCCGACAATGACAACAGTGGCGGTACACTCTGAGGCAAACACTGAAGAGGCTACTTGTCTCCAGGCAATTCCTGCAAGAGGGATTCCACTCCAGCAATCTGGTCGCCCTGCTGACCTGCAAGAGATTGTGCCCCAGTCCCAAAATCCGGCGGCGCAGGGCAGGAGGAGGAGGCTCCCATGCCGGGTGGCATGTTGTGGAGGCAGCCTCCCACAGACCAGCGTCCATCTGTCCCTCCCTGTTGGCAAAAGGTCCCCTATGTGTGAGGGGCACAAGCACCCACAGGCACAGACAAACGTTTGGCTCAGAGGACGACTTTCAATAGATCGCAGTGAGGTAGTTGCTCTGCCACTTATGAAACCCTGACCCAGGTTCAGGTAGTCTTTAGAATGATTTAGCACCGGGTGTCCCGCAACATGCAGTGCACTAAGGGCAATGGAGGCAAGCCTTCTTCCATCTGCTCCTGTCCCCAAGCGGGCGGCTCTAACACAGGCCCAGGAAGTCAGCTATCCCAGGCTAACTGATGCTCAATGGCGCTACGGTATCTTTACAGGTTGTGGGGGCGGTATTCTGACTTGGAGGCGTTGAGTCTTAATCTCACAGATGGTAGCTTCACCCATTGGCTCCTCAGCCAAGCACATGCACCAAATGTCTGAACCTGCAGTTTCTTTCGCACAGAGCAGGATTACTATTGTAGAGTAAAACTAACCTGTCTCACAACGTTCTAACCCTCGCTCATGTTCCCTATTAGTGGGTGAACAATCCAACGCTTGGTGAATTATGCTTCACAATGATAGGAAGAGCTGACATCAAAAGATGAAAAAGCAATATCGCTATTAACGCTTGGACACCACAAGCCTCAACTTAACTGTGGTAACTAATCTGACACTACGTGCTTGAAACCCAAAAAGTCAGAAAGATCATGAGGCCCTGCTTTCACAGTCTGCATTCATACTGAAAATCAAAATCAAGCAAGCTTTTGCTCTTCTGCCGTGCAGGAGGTTTCTGTCCTCTCTGAGCTCGCCTCAGGACACCTGAGTTGTTGTTTCAAAGGTCTACCGCCCCATGCAAACTCGCCACCTGACACTGTACTCAGAATGGGTTGTGCCCGGCGGGCACTGGGCGCTTTGAGCCAGAAGTGAAACCCGCACAGGGCTCACACCCCCCCCCCCCCCCCCCACCTCATCGGGTAAGTGAAAAAGACAATAAGAGATGACAACGCATTTGGCTATTCCTATACCACCACGTGGTGGCTCATTCTAGGATATCACTGCTGTCCATCAGCGTCAAATCTGTATTCCTTCCAACAAAATAATTGTTACTAAGTAGAGCTACAGTTAAAGCTGTCCTCACTAGACTGTGAATCACTTATCAGGTAGCGACAGGAAACCCTCAGTACTTCTCTAAGAATATTATTTGTGTATTTCCTAGCGTATCATTAAGAATCATTGCTGCAATCTACACTGATTATGTGTGAGTAATTATTGTAAAGCTAAACTAAATTAACATGCATCAACTATAATAAGAACTGTACCAAACTTCACACACACATAATTATAAATATAGGAAAGTTAACTATCATTAATGCTAATCTCAACTGTGAACATGTCAACTATGCTAAACTATGTGTAAATATGAAAAAATAAACATCTTACTAATATAAAGAACAACATGTGTAATAACTGAAATATGGGTAGAGCAGTAAGTGAAATAACTAATTGTCCATAAATACTTTGCACATTTTTTAAATATCCATCAAAGTAGCCAGGCAAACATTCTTTTTAAAAGGGAAAGTCATATGCAGTCCAAGATCAGCTAGAGCAACATCATTACATTAAGGGCAAATGCCACAACAACATCCTATGATGAATCCATGAAATTTGACATTGGAACAGTTTGTGAGATTTTTAATTTGTTGTGATAGCTCTTGGTAATAGTTGACTTTACTTTCAAATGCTTGTTCAAGGGAGTTTTGTGAATTTTTATGACTAATTGAAACATCCATCACTAGAGCAGTCCCATCTTACATCGGTTTTCTAAGTTCACCTTGGTTGTTTTTAACATGAGGTCCTCTATATGTCATCCAACCACACCTTTTTACCTTTTTGCTCAGTCAATGAGAAGTTCTAAAACGTTGTTGTTTTTGATCCTCATGTCTTTGGGAGAAGTACCAGTAATGTGAGCAATTGTTTCACAAACATCCGTACAGTACCTGCATGTTGAGAATATGTTCTATTTCTTCCTCTTGAAATAGTTATCTAGTGTACAGACCTTTTGCTCTTAACATCAATGCAGCTATATATTGATTTTCCTTCAATTTTGTGTGTTTCCAAATCCAGAAGCTAGATGTTGGGTTATTTTCAAGATACTTAATACCATCACCTTGGAAGGGAGATGTTTCCATTTTTTTAATTCTTCCTTTCTCCAGTCATTTGTGACTAGCAACTGTAGATCATAGCTCAGACATCTACTGTCCAAAAGGTTTATTTTGGTGGTTTTGATGGCTTGATCAATTTTGTCAATTATTATTTCACCCACATACATGTGGAAGTGAGCTATGTATAAATCTGGCATTTCTCTAAGATAGAGAAGAATGTTGATTTTGTTTAGTCCTATTGTTGTACATAGCTTAAGTACGTTTAGGCCCCCCATTTCTTCTTTTGGAACAGAGGAGACCATCACATGTGTACACAGGTAGGTGTAGAAATTGTTTAAGGTATTTCTTAATTGTCTGGTCCAGAGCGATGAGAGTTTTTGCTTCTGTTCCGGTCATTTCCAGTTTAAATGACAGCTTAGGAACCAGAAATTGGCATAGTATTTCAACTTTTTGTGTGGGCTTGAGTGGTAGTTTCACGTTTTTGAGCCCAACCTGTGAGGACCTCATTTACTTTGCTGTTTCTTGTGTGACCAATGTGGGGATCAAAGTTCAATCTGAGGTATCTCCCATGGTCACCTGGAAGAATGTTTTCAATATTTAGTTTTTTGAATTGCCGTGGTTTACAGTTATTCCACCAGGATTGTATCTTTATTGTAGCTTATGAATAAACATGTGTCTGCTTTACATTTAGTTTTGGACCTGTTGTATCGCTGAGTTTGTCAATGATTTTTAGATTCATACTCATTCCTTCCCATGTGTTGCTGAGTACTGCAATGTTATCTGCAAAGGCTAGAGGGGTGTTATGCTCAATAAGGCCATCAGATCCAAATGTAAGGCCCTTGCCTTTTTTTCTGAAGATCACATATTAGAGGGTCCATTGAAATATTAAATACCAGTGGAGATAACGAGTCTCCTTGTTTTAATCCAGATTTGATTGTTATTTCTGGTGTTGATTCATTGTTTTTACTCTTGAAATATGTTGTTTAATTTGTAAACAAGTTTTTAATTCAATCTCTTATGTACGATAGAACTCTGTGTCTTTCGAGACTTCGTAAGATATGACAGTGACTGACAGTCAAAAGCTTTCGAAATGTCAATGAACACCATGCAAGTGTTTTTTCTTTCGGGCCCCTTTAATTATGTTTTGAAGTAATGTCAATCACATACTCTTACTTTCATAAAGACTTTTTGCCTCGTGTTTCGGTTGATGAATGAAGTGAGCCTTTTCGTAAGTATTTTTGCAAGTAACTTCATGAATGCTGTGTCAATTGTAATCAGTCTCCAATTGCTTATGTTGCTTAGTTCATTGATTGATACATTCTTAGTAATTATAATTGAAAGGTTCTTTTAATACATTCTGGGACTCTTCTCATAGTCAACCAAGTCTATAGTATTTTGGGCAGCAGCCTTGGATCTTTATTGTGTACTTTGAAGAGATCATTTAGGCCAACACCATCAAGCCCCACTTCTTTATTCAAATTGGAGTCTTCAAATGCATCCGTTACTTCGAGAAGTGTTATTTCCTTACATAGTCTTTCAAGATTTCTTTCTTCTGTTATCTTGTCAATATGAATGCATTTGGGTGTTTTCTTGTTTTCTTTCTCAATAATGTCTTTGTAATATGGAAAGATATCATTAGCACTGAATTGGCAGGCGGCATCTTCTGCGCCATCAGTAATAGTTCTGGCAGTTTCTTTTTGCCTTTCTTGAACACTGCCTGGTATTCCTTGTAGCAGCCCTTTGCTTCTGAATACCTTTTCTCCTGCGATTTATTGAGTTTTTCATTTTTCTTATTTAAAAAAAAAAAAAATCCTTTGAGCTGGGGTGCTCTGTTGCACCCCTTGAGCAGTATTCGTAGGTTTGTTGCAGGTTTTGATTCAGTGTTCAATGAGATGACTGGCTTTGGACTCATATCGCTGGTGTTTTCAGATACGTATACCAAGATTTCTTCCAAAAAGTCCATAGCAGCTTTGTGATGCTGAGGTTTTTTTTTTAAATATCTTTGAACATCTGATATTCTGTCATTCAGATCATTAAAGATAATGATTTTAGGCGCCTATTTTCTGTTAATAAAGCCTTTGCGTCTTTCTTCTCTTGTCATCACTGGTAATTCAGGCTCATCACTGGAGTCACTTTCAGTGTTACTGGATGACTGTTGGACATCCATTGCTTGTTTTTTTCTTTTATATCTTCTACCCCTTATTTTTTCTGCAATTTGTTTCCTGTTTTGTTGTTGTCAGGGTGCGGAGCTATCAGTGCATTAATTATTCTTTTACTTTCGTATACTTATTCTAATTCTGCCAGCAACACTTGTTCCTTGTTTGACCAAAGTTTAGATTGTTTGGTGCTTTCTAGAACTGCAGTTGTAGCATTGGTTTATACTTTAGGATGTGCATGCCTTGCATGTTGTGACATTCTAATTTTAGTTCTGAATCTGAGGTCACAGAAGCTAAAGAGCAACTACAGCTCTCTTTTCTTGATTCTACCCTTGCATTTTACATAACATGCAATACTGTGAAATACGGCTTCTTTATCACACTTTGAGCAATATGTTTTCAGGTAGTAATCTTTGTTGGAGACATGTTTTCTTAGCTCTTTGAAGGTTACCATTATGTCTCCGCACAAATCGCAGTTATACTTGTCATTGGGATATCTCCAAAATGTTACTTTTTTGCTGAAGTCCCTTCGCTTGACATTTGGTTTGTCCTTGACCTCTTACAGGGAGTGCAGAATTATTAGGCAAATGAGTATTTTGACCACATCATCCTCTTTATGCATGTTGTCTTACTCCAAGCTGTATAGGCTCGAAAGCCTACTACCAATTAAGCATATTAGGTGATGTGCATCTCTGTAATGAGAAGGGGTGTGGTCTAATGACATCAACACCCTATATCAGGTGTGCATAATTATTAGGCAACTTCCTTTCCTTTGGCAAAATGGGTCAAAAGAAGGACTTGACAGGCTCAGAAAAGTCAAAAATAGTGAGATATCTTGCAGAGGGATGCAGCACTCTTAAAATTGCAAAGCTTCTGAAGCGTGATCATCGAACAATCAAGCGTTTCATTCAAAATAGTCAACAGGGTCGCAAGAAGCGTGTGGAAAAACCAAGGCGCAAAATAACTGCCCATGAACTGAGAAAAGTCAAGCGTGCAGCTGCCACGATGCCACTTGCCACCAGTTTGGCCATATTTCAGAGCTGCAACATCACTGGAGTGCCCAAAAGCACAAGGTGTGCAATACTCAGAGACATGGCCAAGGTAAGAAAGGCTGAAAGACGACCACCACTGAACAAGACACACAAGCTGAAACGTCAAGACTGGGCCAAGAAATATCTCAAGACTGATTTTTCTAAGGTTTTATGGACTGATGAAATGAGAGTGAGTCTTGATGGGCCAGATGGATGGGCCCGTGGCTGGATTGGTAAAGGGCAGAGAGCTCCAGTCCGACTCAGACGCCAGCAAGGTGGAGGTGGAGTACTGGTTTGGGCTGGTATCATCAAAGATGAGCTTGTGGGGCCTTTTCGGGTTGAGGATGGAGTCAAGCTCAACTCCCAGTCCTACTGCCAGTTCCTGGAAGACACCTTCTTCAAGCAGTGGTACAGGAAGAAGTCTGCATCCTTCAAGAAAAACATGATTTTCATGCAGGACAATGCTCCATCACACGCGTCCAAGTACTCCACAGCGTGGCTGGAAAGAAAGGGTATAAAAGAAGGAAATCTAATGACATGGCCTCCTTGTTCACCTGATATGAACCCCATTGAGAACCTGTGGTCCATCATCAAATGTGAGATTTACAAGGAGGGAAAACAGTACACCTCTCTGAACAGTGTCTGGGAGGCTGTGGTTGCTGCTGCACGCAATGTTGATGGTGAACAGATCAAAACACTGACAGAATCCATGGATGGCAGGCTTTTGAGTGTCCTTGCAAAGAAAGGTGGCTATATTGGTCACTGATTTGTTTTTGTTTTGTTTTTGAATGTCAGAAATGTATATTTGTGAATGTTGAGATGTTATATTGGTTTCACTGGTAATAATAAATAATTGAAATGGGTATATATTTTTTTTTGTTAAGTTGCCTAATAATTATGCACAGTAATAGTCACCTGCACACACAGATATCCCCCTAACATAGCTAAAACTAAAAACAAACTAAAAACTACTTCCAAAAATATTCAGCTTTGATATTAATGAGTTTTTTGGGTTCATTGAGAACATGGTGATGTTCAATAATAAAATTAATCCTCAAAAATACAACTTGCCTAATAATTCTGCACTCCCTGTACACATCTGGGAGTGTTTCAAATTTTGAGGTATTTGTGTCATTCTTGGCTGACGAGGCTATGAATTCAATGCTTTCCAAGAGGTCTACATTTTCATGATTATCTGATAGTACAGCAGGTGTACATGTTGATATTGTGATTTGATTCAGTATTATCAATTCTGTTGTTAGATTGCGGTGTAAATTCAACAAAATTGGTTAGAAGGTTAAAAATTTGTGGAAAAGACAGCACCTCCTTTTGCCATCTTAATGGAGTTTTTACTATCCAGGAACTACCCTATCTGGAATTGAGATCGTTTTTTTTTTGCCATTTCCCACTATCCTGCTCACAGCCATGATAGAACTCTGTTTGGCCTAGCTCTACAAACTTCTCCTCAAAGAGTATAGTAGTGTAGAGATAGTTACCAACACAAGGAGGTAAAGGACACTATGACAGACATAGTTATTCCTGCTGTTTAACCATGCTTCATTGAATTTCTTCACTTTGACATTCCAAGCGCTGGGCAGAAGTCACATTGCGCAAAACCCATCTCCAGCCTTTACAATGCTTTGTTTTCATTAAACAGTCAGATTTCTCTGGTTTGCACCAGTTCTAAGTTAGCTGTTAGGTTCATGGGGAGAGGTGACCATTGCGGTAATCGACAGGAAGGCCCTGGCTAATTTCCAGAGTCATCTACGTCTTGGAGGGCTGTGACTCATCCAGCTGTGGCATGTCCAGGCCTGCTTCACACCCCAGCCCAACCGACGACCGACCCATCCTTAGAACCAATCCTTATCTCAAAGTTACAGATAAGGGTTGCCGACTTCCCTTACCTACATTTTTCAGCATTCCAGAGGCTGTTCGCTTTGAAGACCTGCTGCACATATCAGTACGGCCCAGCACAAGATTTACACCACCTCTCCCGGATTTTCAAGGACCAGCGAGAGCTCACCAGATAACAATGGAACCATGACGCTTTCGAAGGCTAAGGCCTCTCTATCAGGGTGAACCCATTCCAGGACGCTCTGCCCTACCCAAAGGCTTCTGCGTTACTGAACTGGACGCCACGAGGGTGCCCATCTCCGCCACTCTGGGTCAGGAATCTGAACCAAACTCCCTTTCGGTTGCTGAGGGCAACGGAGGCCATGGCCCATCCCTTCTGAATGGCACTCACCCATCTCTTACAACTGAATGGCCCATGTTCAACTGCTGTTCCCATGGAACTCTTCTCCACCTTTGTTGTCAAGGTTCTCATTCGAATATTTGCTATTACCACCAAGGTCTGCACGAGCCACAGCTCCACCCAGGCCCTCGCCTGGGGCTTCCATGCACACCACAGCGGCCCTCCTACTTATCGGAGCTTAGCCCCCTCCGCTCTTAGCACCACAACAGACAGGTATGGGCCCGACGCTTCAACGCCATACATTTTCAGGGATTGTTGATTCGGCACTTGCATTTTTACACACTCCTTTGCGGATTCCAACTTCCATGGCCACCATCCTGCTGTCTATATCAACCAACACATTTTCTGGGTTCTGATGAGCGTCGGCATGGAGCGCCCTAACTCAACATTAAGTTAATCTCGCAGCACTAGTTCTGCTTACCAAAAGTGGCCCACTAGGCACTCGCATTTGATGCCCGGCTTCATGCCGGCGAGCCGGGTTTCTTACCAATTCAAAGTTTGAGAACAGGTGGAGATTGTTTTGGCCCCAAAGACCTCTAATCATTCGCTTTACCAAATAAAACTTGGGGTTTGGAGCACCAGCTTTCCTGAGGGAAACTCCAGAGGGTACCAGCTACTAGATGGTTCTATTAATCTTTTACCCATACATCCAGGTCGGACGACCGATTTGCACATCAGGACCGCTACAGACATCTACCAGAGTTTCCTCTGGCTTCACCCTTCCCATGCATAGTTCACCATTTTTCCGGTCCTTTCACACACACTCATGCTCCACCTCTGTGATGGAGCTGTGGTGGATTCCCACCTCAGGCAGCGTGCACTGGCCCTCAACTTGATTGCGCCACAGTGTTTCGCTCGGCCCTCCAACTCGCTCACGTTTTAGACTCCTTGGTCTGTATTCCAAGATTGATCAGGTGGGGGAACTGATATCGCAACAGACCCCTGGCCTGTGCCTCCACACCTAGCAGCATGACATGGTCAGGGTCCCTTGAACACAGGCCGCCCCAGTCAACAGTCGCACAAGGAGCAGGGAGTTCACCTCCCTGGTTAGTTTCTTTTGCTCTTCTTAGTAATATGCTTAAATTCAGCAGTGCACATGTCGGAGGTTATAGTCGGATGAGGGGGGGGTCCTGAGCTGTAGGGGCTGGGGCCACCGCATGGCACCATTTCCCAGATAGGACACCAAAGCACACAGGGGGTGGGGTGGGAATCAGCACTTGCGGGTAGCCAGTGGGACCCTTGCCCCCTCCAGCCGTGGAAGTGGGCACCAGAGGCAGTGCACACTGGGCACCTATGGGACACCACAGTCAGCATACCCAGCACATAGCCAGGCATCCCGGGACGCACCCTTGGTGACTGGTTGTCCACTTGCACCCCACTGAGGTGGGGAGGTGAAAGGTCTGGTGCACTGGCGGTGAACCTCTATAACAGCACCAGGCGGGTGGGATCCTGTGATGAGTGATCGAGGGTCTGACCTTGGGGGGGTGGGGGAGCGGGGCAGGGTGAGACGAAGGGAGCAGATCAACCCTGCTGCAGACTCAGCCGCACCCTGGGAAATCCCAGATGGGCGCACCCCCGGGAGGAACCCAGAGCCACAAGTTGCGTTTGAAGTATTGACGATCAGTGTGTCCTGCAATTCACACTAACTCTCAAAGCTAGCTGCATCTTCATTGATGCGCCAGCTGAGTGATCCACCAACGAGAGCTGGGAGAAAGGTGGAAAGAGTGCCTCATCAGGCTTACACTGTGGAAGTCAGCTTCTATGATTCAAAGAGCATATCCAGTCGCTCTGCCAAGAAGCCCCATCACTCTGGGCGAGGGGCACCCAAAGCTTCAGAGGAAGGCAGACAGCCCCCCTGCCAACAGTCCCTAGGGGGAGGCCAAAGGACCATGCAAGTCTTTAAACACTTAGTCCAGCCTAATGAGACCGGGACAAACCAGGTACCTGGCAACGAGGGAGAGTCGTCCCACCTGCACGCCAGCCGTCTGCCACCCTCCTCAGCCCCTGCACATCGCGACCCCTTGTCTAAGATGGCTGCCTGAGGTAGGCTGGGGGGAGGGGGGATCCTGTTCTGTTCGGAGGAACCAGAAGGGGAAAGCTGAGAGGTTTCCCCTGCCACACACCCCCCTCCTCAAAACTCAGGAGTGGGAAGGCCCAGGCGGCAGGGCCTTCGACGCTGGTTCCAGCCCAGGGAGCCACTGTGACTTAGTTTCCCCCCGGATCGTGCTGGGTGAGCTTGGGTTCTGTCTTCGGAGGGCTTTCTGTTGTGCTGCTCCTATGGAGGAGTGGGGCTGGGGAGGGAGGACTGGTGAGGGGATACTTCGCCCACGCATGGGTTGGGTCCTCCCAGGTGGGGAGCCCGCCAAGCTCCCAAGAACCCCGGATCACCTACAGAAACCTTGTTAGGCTTTTTGCTTCCTCTACTCAAGTTTGATCGCCTTTTCAGTGCTCCACCAGGGCTGCTGCCAACCCCATCAGGGCCGATCCGAGGGCGTAACTAAACTATCCAATTGCAAGTAGCGATGACTGGTGTGTACAAAGAGCAAGGACTTAACGTGAGTTAATTATCCACACATACTGGTAATTCCTCGTTCTTGGCAAATAATTGCCATCCCCAATCCGTATCACAAAGGTTTTAAAGGTAACAATTGCAATATTTTCAACCATGCAAGCTCGTAGACCCTTTCTCCTAATGTGAAGACATAATGCTATGGAAAGCAGATCCTGCAACAGTAATATGCAGAGCTCGATGTTACCACTGCAAACTTGCAGTCTGACTGCCAAGCACGAATTCTCTCAAAGGCAAAGGAAAACGTAAATGTCACAATAAACAACAAAATGCAACATACAAAAACTTAACAATGCAGCTTCACAAAGAAGCACGTACCTGCAACTCCTTAGTTTCCTCCAGTTTTCTTTTTTCTGCATGTTCCAGTTTTTCTTTCCAGGCTCTGTTAGTAAAATAAAAACAATGCACATCATGTTCTGAAAGGTTGGCACAATGATGCTGCATTTTTTTTTTACTGTTTCTAAACACATTACAATAACCAAAAAATGAAAAACTTCTCTTGATTACCGTTGCATATCAGCCATTTCCAACATCTGCTGATTCAGCTTCACTCTTAGTGATGCAATTTCCTGTTTGCAATGTCTGTATTCATCAGGGTTAATATTCGGAGTATTCAACTGAGACGACTTTAGTTTCTCTATTTCAGCTTTGAGTTCTAAGGCAGAACAATTAAATATATGAGCACAAAAGAGTAACACAATTCAAGTCTTGATGGATTATTTTGGGATGCAGCGTGGGGGTCATTCAACACAAGAATTTATAAAACATTATGGCATAGAATAAAAGGCTTTAATACGTCACATACAGCATAGGTATGTCAAAGATTCTATTATTCCAATGTTCATAAGTGAGTGCACCCTGCAGTCCATGTTTTTCTTTGTATGTTGGGATTTGTAGTCTTGTTTATCCCTTTCTAAAAAAAACAGAATGAAAAGCCACAGAATACGAAGAAAACACCTGGACTGTATAACTTACTTACTTCATGGACGTGGTATCGTGAGAGATCTGGTGCATCAATTCAGCACATTTGATTGGCTTGGTCATAAGGCAAAGCAACAACAATCTAGGCAATGATGAACTGTGAGTTATCAGTAAGCTGATTTTTTCTCTGAATAATGCTGATTTTCTCTCTGAAAAATGCTAATTCTCAACATGCTGAGGGAGAAGGAATAGAATTTCACCCCATACATAAATGGGTTTGTGAAAGCAGGGTTGCAGCAAAGTGAAGATTTATGCTTTGCCACGGCCAGCCACCTCCATGCGAGCCTGATCATCCACCCTGATATGTCACAATATTTAAAAAAAGAAAGAAAAAAAAAAAAGAAAAAAAAAAAAAAAAAAAAAGAAGAACTAGAGACACTTTTAGTGCATGTGCATTCTAGTTCCTGCCAAAACAAGTTTTTTCAAAAAGAAAAAAAAAACTAAAAACTACTTACTTCTGTACCTGTATGATTGGGAAAGAGCGATAACTTCACCTCAATGGGAAAATTCTAATGTAGCAAAGCAGCATATTGCACAAAAATCTAACACACCATTTCAATGACTATCATAATGTCAACATTAATTTGCCACCAAATATTAACATCACATTTTCCCTGAACAGCATAACGTTCCCCCACAGTAAAATCACCAAATATTCCCCCCTAAGGATAACCAAATTGGCAAATGTTCTCACCTAAGGATACCCTGTTCACATAACAAACATACCAAACCAGCCTTCATTTTGTTTTACAAATTCTATTCCTGATGTGTGTCATCTCTGAGCTCTTCTCCCCCTCTGCCAGTGTCTCTACTAGTGTCTCAAAACAGGAAAGAGGAGGGCACAGATGCCAACCAGAACAACTAATTTTAAGGTCCAGTTCAGTGAGACAGTCAACAGACCAATTTGTCCTAGGTATGTGTAAGAAAGTGCATTTTTTTTGGGTCACCCCACCAAACCTTTGGACTGATAATGCTATATTTTTTTTTTTTTTTACTCTGAAGGACACTGGGCCCTGTGACCAGGCTCCAGTGCATGTGCACGGACCCCTCACAGTGCACATGTAATTGGCTAATACATGATTGGCATATTTAACTTTCATAGAGGTCTCTAGTACATAGTACAAAGTGTACCCAGGGCTAGTAAGTTAAATATCACTAGTGGACTGCAGCACTTACTCTTCCACAACTGCAGTGACAGAGTGAAAACATGACTCTAGGTCTGCCACTGCAGCCTAGTCGGGCAGTTTTTAAACTACCAACCTGACATGACAGAATAAATCCTTTCACCAAGTCAAAGCCTTCCTTTTTAATATGTATAAGACACACCCCAAGGGAAGACCTTAGAAGACCAAAAGTTAAGTATTAAGAAGAAGTCTATGGGCATTTTATGTTTTACATGTCCTGATACTGAAAACTCTAAAGTTTTTTTTCTTTTTTTTTTTTAATTATAGTAAGGCTGGTAGTCTTACTGACTAACATGGGGTTACACTAGTCTACGCGCTAAGTGGCAACTGCCATTTGGGAAAGGCAAATATAATACTCTGAGGTATCAAATAAAGTATTACATTAAATTGTTGCTGAACTATTGCTAAATTGTTGTTGAAGTCAGATTTAAAGTACATTTTAATGCAAAGGTTACTTTAGAAAGTCTAGTAGCGGTTTCTGATTAACTATGGCAGTTCTCATCCGAGACAACCTACTGTCCTCCTTCTAGGAGGTGTGAAGTGCTCCCACGATTGAGGAACTAAAGGACCATTGGTGGGAGGAGGTGTGACATTCTCCAGCAGGATAGCCACAGATGCCCCTGCTACAAAGAGGCAACTACTACCTCTGAGAGCCAAATACAAGTCACAGCTTAGCTTGCTTGTTCCTCTATGTAGGTAGACAACTGGCATCTCTTCCAGTGGAGGAAAACCCATTCCAAAACCAGTTTTCCAGGAGGGGTGTTTCATCTACTGGACACAACTCCTCAGGGGTGTGCCCAGAGCTCTGACCCAGGGAAGAAGGGTCCCAACATTTTGGATTTGGCAGAGAGATGCACTGTAGGATTGTGTTGTGCCAACCACACAGGAAACAAGGTTAGAGGGGAAAAGGCTGCCCTGTGGGAATTGTATCCCCATTGGCTATGAAGTTGAGTCCTTCCGACTCACAAATTTGTAATTGGTATAAAAGTGGCACCCCTGGCTTTCAGCCTCACAACACTACTTCACTCAAAGGATAAAAATAAAATAAAAAAATAAAAGAAGGTGTTTGATGAACCAGTGGACCTCAGAAAGAAAGGCCGCACCAAAGAAGACTACACCTGTGGCTCCAATAGAGGACTTCAGAAAGAGAAAGGCCAGCTGCCACTGTTGACTTCGTGGTGAGAAACTTAAAGGGCTAGACCTGCTCCCACTCATGACAAGAACCAGTGAGTGGACTCCAAAGGCTAGCTGTCTAGCCTCCTGTAAGCCTCAGGGACATAAAAGCTAAAAACACCAGCAAAGTGCCCAGTTGACTGGTAGCCACTGGACTAACCCTTGACTGGCCTTGTGGCATCCATAAGATCAAATCCTATTCCCATGCTGCCCCACAAGATGTGGCTCACACCTCCTACACCCTTGGCTGGAGCTAAAGCATACTTTTTCTCCCCAAAGAACAGCAACATGTGAACCTAAAGCAAAATAAACTGTTTTTGGACACAGAGTCTAAGGCACATAGACTACAGCTACTGCTGCTATGTGGGTAGCCTCAAACACTGTCAAAAACCAAGACTTTTCACTGGACCACAGCACTTTGCATCTTTGGTGACATCCAACTCAGTGCCGGCCCCACGCTGCAGAGAACACCAACAACTTGTCCGGTACTGAGAAAAAGAACCAGTACATTTTCTAGGTGCAAAGATAATATCTTCAACAGGACCAGGCTGGCACCTGCACCTGACACCCAAACTCCATTGGAGTCAGCCTGAAACGTTGACTTTGCCTTAGGCCCTCGAGTCAAGGCTCATAGACTACCACTAAGAGGGAAAATCAGTGACTTTTGAAACTTTTTGGAGTGAAAAGCAGTGATTTAAAAACATTTGGAAAAATCATAACTCCAGTTCCCATCATAAGATTCTTGTTATTTTGGTGTGTAGTTAAAGATACCAGGGTATATACTATTGTTATAAATTGGAGTGGGATTTTTATTGTGTTGTGTTTCTTACTTAGTGTCAGTTTTTGTACCAATAAATGCTTTACAGTTGTTTTCCATTGAGTTAAGCCTGACTGATCTGTGCCACAGCTACCTAGGACTGAGCTAAGGTTTGATTTAAAGAATCCAAACTGGACCTGATACAGAATTGTGACATTATTACTTAGTGAGGTCTCACAACAATCCCAATTTATAATCCACTTTCTCACAGTATGGATGAAGGTTAAATGGTGTGATGTCACACTGGCAGATGTGCATCATAAAAGGAGTCCGTAAGAGACAAAAATCAGACCCAGACAAATCCCCCACTTCATCAATTTACAGGGGAACAGGGGAATGAACTTCAAATAAAACACATAGTTGCACCAGTCACTGGCACGATGAAACATGAGATAAGTTAAGTTGATTCATCCACCACGTCTGTGTCTGATCCCTTTTATGCCTTTTACCAAAGACAGAAGGTCATGATGAGCCAGGGTGCAGTAAAAGTGGTTTAGTGTGTGATGTGTTTGTGAGACCTCATCATGTAATAATATCACAATATTTATCAGGTCCAGTTAAGTTTCTTTAGCAAAACCTTTATCTGACTGCTGCATAGATGTGCCACCAACCAGTAAGGCTTCATCAAAGGAACAAGTGTAAGACATTTAGAAGTACCAAATAAGCAGGAATGTAAGAAACACAACACAATAAAAGTCCAACACCAATATATAAAAAATAGACTGCATTTAGATCATAAATTAGGTACCAAATGACAAAAATCTATTGAGGGGAACCGGACAAATGATTTTAGAGCGTAAGTACACTCTTTATGTTTCAATCTATCGTTGTACTCTGTCACTGTTCTTAAGCCAACCTGCTAGCAGAACTACCAATCCTCTCTTGGACTGGTCACAATTGGTTGGGAGCGAGTCACGGGGAGCATTTTGGTCAAAGGGAAAGAATTACCTGTAGGGTCCAGCAGTCTCAGAGCAGGCACAACAGGTACAGTCCTCTTTGCCAGACCCTTGTGTTCAGCTTTTGTGTATATGGTGCTGAACAGGGTCCTTCCATCTAACTCTTGGAGTCACATCTTTTGGTCCGGTACAAATAGATACTTTTTTCAAGAGGTGCCCACTGCAAGGACAGTCTTTTTGGAGAGTCACTCTGGCTCAGCAGGTGCAGTCCTTCCTTGGTGCAGCCTATCTTAGCTGAGTCCAGAGAGCAGCATCCCAGTCCTCCTTCTGTCTTCTTGCCAGTTAGCCAGTGATTTGAAGACTGGGGTTCACGGCTGCCATTTTTTTGCCATCTTCTCATTTGTGTAAGGGGAGGACTTGCTAGCCAATAGGACAACTGTTCCCACAGGGCTACCTTTCCCACTTTACGTCATTTACTTGGGTTTGGCCCTCAAACAATCCCAGGGTACCCCTCACTACCCTAAACCAAGATGGTTCAAGCCTTCTTTGCCTTTGAGGAGCCATGGGCACATCCCTGGGATGAACCCCATATAATGTGCCACTCCCTCTGGAAAACTGGTTCAGCAACAGGTTTGCCCCTCTGTAGGGTTCCTAGCTCATCTACAAGGAGTTGGTGTGAACAACATTTGCAGTAGCTCCTTTCTAGCTGTGCCATATGTGGTCAGCAAAGGTAGTCATCCTGCTGAAGAGGTCACACCTTCTCCTTT
The DNA here is from genome assembly GCF_031143425.1 of Pleurodeles waltl. NCBI lineage: Eukaryota > Metazoa > Chordata > Amphibia > Caudata > Salamandridae > Pleurodeles > Pleurodeles waltl. The sequence continues at coordinate 350,879,933 of NC_090443.1, read as the reverse complement.
CAGCAACTCTTTGTTCTCTGTTCCTGGGAGCGCTTCATATGCTCTAGCAGGAGGGGAGCCTAGTGTCTCGGGTGACAACTGCTTCAGATAAACAGGAAAGGCTACAAAAGGTTTGAGCAACAAAGAGGTGATTGGTAAAGTCACCTTTGTTTCACAAATGAGTCAGGTTTAATATAATAATGAATTTGATACCCTGGACTAAAACTTTTTGCGGTTCTAAAGTTAGTTAGCACTAGAAGCTAGTGAAGCTTCATGTTGGCCAAAGATACCACGGATATTTCTACAGTGAAAATGACAATTTTGTGTTTTCACTGTCAGGGCAAGTTAAATACAGAAGAAACATGCCCTTCTTTTTAATATTAAGAGCCCTGCCTGGTAGGATACCCAAAGCCTTCTCTAGAGGTGGCGTTTTAACATTAAAATGGAAGGTTTTGACCTGGAAAAAGGGTTTATTTGCCATGTCATGTTGGCAGCTTTAAAGCTACCTGACTGAGCTGCAGTGTCATGCTGAGAGTCACATTTTTACCAGTCACTGAAGTGGTTGAACAATTAAATGCTGCAGTCCACTAGTGACATTTAACCTACTGGGCGATATACTAGAGACATATAAGTAAGTTAAATAAGCCAATCAGGTTTTACCCACTGTACACGTATTTTGGAGGTCACAGCACATGCATCACAGTTTGTACAGCAAGTACAGCAAGGCCCAGTGCACTACAGGGTCCAAAAACCAGCAGCCTTAGTCCAAAACACTTGGGGTTGATCATTCAAAGAAATGGTGCTTTCCTATACAGAGGAATTAAGAAGAATTGTGCACTGGCCTGTTAAAAAAAGACAGAGCACTTTTACAATTACATAACATATTTATATTAAGAGATATCTGATGCCCTTATGTAAAATGGTCTAAATATATCAACTATATGTTAATTTCAAGATAAATGTCCTCTTACACTTATAAAACAAAGAGTTAGAAAACTAACTAACCCAACCAGCACCTTCAAGGGACAGACTAAAAAGGCAAAGGAAGAGGTAGATTTGTATCAACATAGTGCAGGGGTGATGAAACAAAAGGTAGGTATTTAGTAAAGGGGGGAGGGTTGTCACTAAAAACAGATCACTGTAGCCCCCAGTCTGAAAGGAAAGATCAACAATGAAAGAAATTCACAACGTGAAAAATAAACTCCAGGCTTTAATTCTGTACTTTAGACACATTGTGCCACACACCTATCACACTGAGTGCATCTCATAAAGAGTGAATGTGGGCGGGATGCTGTTCTCCTGTACATGAGTCAGTCCTTGGTGGGTAAACAGTGCATAGGCTGCCTTTCAGAGAACATACCACAATTCCTGACACACGCACAGAGAATGACTGGCCTATTTCTAGCTCCTGTGTCCTTTCCAATTGCCCTGGGGCCAGGAAAGCAGGCACATATCCCCAGTATCCATCTAATAAGTTAAAAAGGGGAAAAACGTAACTTTAAGCCCAGCACTACAACATCAGCTCAATGACAGGTGCTCATTTTGAAAACCTATCATGGGAACTCTAGTAGTGGCTTGTATAAGCTGAGGCTGCTGTTTCCCCAAACGTCATGATAGGCATCCCTGACACTACCACTTCTAAACCACTGCCTACTCACCTCCACAGCCACAATCCATCTATGACTACATGATCCTGTCACTGCTTCAACCACAAGCTGGACCAACAACACTCTGTAGATTTTAGAATGATCTGACATCACAGTGTCGGAACTTGTGATGTCACAGCAGTCATGAACAACACTACAGAAAGTGGATTGCTAATGGGAAATACATTCAGCCTAGCTGAAGACACCCCAGAGACCTCCCTAAAGTAAATCAGTGCATAAAGTCCATGTCTACCTTAATAAGCCCTAATACTCAAAGTTTTGATGCACCACAAGCTGAACAAAATGGCATAAAGCGCTATTAAGGACTACAGTGAAGATTCTGCCTGATGTAAGAATTACAAGCCAGCTGTTATGAAGCAGAGTAGTATTCATTTTCATATTAGAATACCAACACTATAGACCCACTGTCAAGCAAATATGATTAAATGTTATAGAGTAAATGGAGTTCATAACTAGCCAAGCTCCCAATTATCAAATAAAAAAATGAGTTGCAGTATTGTTGCACATGGTACCCTTCATAAAGTGGTTAGGAATAAACTCTGTAATAAAACTACCACCAAGAAAAGGTTTTATTGTACTCAAATGTAAGAAAAACTTAGGTGACGGGAAGGTATTCAAACATGTCACCAGGAGACTGCACACAGATCTCCGCATACAATGCTTTGGTCCACTGGACTATCTTACGAATTTGTTCCACAACGAATACCCCAACATGCACCATGAAGAAACTTAAAAAAATATCAGGTAAAGAGAGCCAGGTTGACAGAGTGCACAGCAGATGATCAAAGGCAGTGGGTGTGCTAACCCTAAACAAAAATGGAAATATTGTAATTTCGTACTTCAAAATGTAACAGTTCTATAGTTGAAAAACAGTCAGGATTTCTTGTGGTGCGCCTGTTCAGATGCTGGCATCCGATTTAGCACTGGTTCTGGCGGAAACAGTGAATTAGTCAATATGGAAATCTTAGCTATCTCTATTTCAGAAGACAGCAGTACTAGAAAACTGAATGACTCTGGAATAGCTGGAGGTATTCTGACTCATCTAGAAAAAAACTTTGCCCACAGCTATATTAAAGGAAAGGGTCAGCCTGTCACCCCTTGTAGGAAAGTGCCCCTTTGTATGGTCACCCCCACACAATTTTTCCCCAGAGCTGATGGTTAGGACTCTGAAAGTGAACTGGAGCCTGCTAACCAGGCTCCAGTGCCAATGCCAGTGTTCTCTGCCGAAATATGATGCATGTAAATTAGTAACCCCCAATTGGAAAGGATTTAACCCCCTTATAAGGCATGAGTAATTGGTATCAATGGTCCCTCAGGGCATGGGAGCTAAAGGGGGTACCAGGGCATAATCAGTGGTGCAGGCCGTGGCACCCCCTTTAACTCACATGCCCTGAGTAAATGGTATCAGTGGTACCCAGGGCATGGGAGCTAAAGGGGGCACTGATTATGCCACCCTGAGGGACCCAAACAAAATGATGTCAGCAGTCCTGCCATTGCAGGCTGCATGAGCAGTGCAAACTGGCCGAACTCGACCTTGCACTCACCATGAGTAGCAAGGCCACAGCACAATTTTTAATGTGTCAGTCACCCCTAAGTTAGGTCTCCTGAGACTAGGAGGAAAGGTGCCTTATATTGAAGGTGTGGCCATATAAGTGCAAGTTTATATTTGCCTATAGTAGATTCTCTCTGTAAAGAGCTACTTTGTGTGTTCAGGGAGCCGTAGGATAAAATGGGCTGGTGCCTGGAAATTTTGAGGTTGCCAGCTCCCTTATGGTTCCACAGAAAGTTGGCATGGTTGGTATCAAACAACTTGCCTCATCAAACCTGACTTGTTACCCAAGTCGGATTTAATGTGGCATGTACCCAGGTGCCTATCTTAGAGTTTGCCCACCTGGCTGCCCAGCCTTTCTGTGCCCTGACTGGCAGCCTACGAGCTGCTGCCACCAAGACAGGAATCTGACTCCCCTGTCAAGAGATGTGAACACTCCCAAGAGTCAGAAACAAAGACCTGCCTGGGCTGGAGGCTCTCCTCCCTCCTTGGCAGGATGGCTAGTGAAGTGTCACATCAAGCTAGAGCACTTCAAAGCCCACAACTCCTCTGATATCCAAGTAGTGGGTCTTCCAGAGGAGGACAAAGCAACCCCCCAGGCACATTTGCACCAAGGCAGGTGGGAAAATGTAGTCAGAGGCATACACTTCCAGAAGGCTAGCCACAAACCTAGGGTGGTTCTACCTGGTCTGTACAGCCAAATATGGGTTCTTCCATTTTTAAAAGTGGCAGAATAGAGGCCTTTGGGTAGAAAAGGTGCCACAATCCACCCAATGTTGTCACCTCAGGGGTGGTTTAGCCGCTGGGGCTAGTAGCCCATTGGCTACTAGCACCCACACCCCCTAATGCCCCTAAATCTAGGATTTACGGGCTTCCATGGCACCAGAACCTCAGATCTGACGAACCTGGAACAAAGGACAGAGAAGAGATCAGCGACTTTGGAACCCGCACAAAGCAAAGGTGCAATAATCTGCACCTGTGTCAACCATCCTGCAACTGCACAACCACGACTCGTCCAAGACCAGAGATCGGCTCACAAGGAAAGAGGAACCACTCTGCAAGGCAAAGGTAGCTTCAGAACTCTCATGGACTAGAGGTACTAGTCCCCTTCAGTCCGCAAGCAACTTGCACTTCCAGAACCAAAGAATCACAGGCCAACTGGCCCACCGAGGGATCGCCCAAAAGTAAACGGTCCAGTGCATTTTGCAAAGTCTAGTCCTGACCTCCGGTAAGTTTCAGGTAGCTACTGTTTTCCCCAGATTCCAGGACTTCGAAATAACTAAAAGCTACATTTTCTCCTGCCAAGGCTTTTTGGTGGCCAGGTGGGCTACCACTTACTTCGTTCATCGCTGCACCTCAAGCGAACCCCTCAACATTCTTTACCCAATGCCCCAGAGGCACCTTTGTTGAGATTTTGCACCCCTTTCCAAAGACAGCCAGGACAACTCTACATCTGGGCCCTATGAGTTAGTTAAAATTATATTAACTTCTGGAACTTGGTCCAGGGACCCGCCCCACCTTTATACTCAGTGGGTTCATTAAAGTTTTGCAAGAGGAAAATGCATCAATTTATTTTGCCTTTAAAAATCTATGATTTCGGTTAAACTCACCAGATTGTCTTCATTTTGATGTGTCAAATTATCAAAAAATCTGCTTTAGTTTTATAAATTGGTGTTGGATTTCTTTTGAATCATGTCAATTACTTATCGTCCATGTTGGTACTCTGAAATGCTTAACAATTATTCCTCTTGAAAAGCCTGAATACTCTGTGCCACACTGCCAGGGCTGAGCTATGGATTTATTAGTGTGAATCCACAGGACCCAGTTGGACTTTATGTGCGAGTATTACATAGTGGAGCCTAACAAGCCTCACTGCATAATACCCCACTTTCCTACATTGGTGTTACAGCGGTGGGATCCTGAGTTTGTGTTTCGCAGTACCACTTTGTCATAAGTGACTGTGCACAAGAAATCCACTACTGACATTAGAGCCAAATTATTTTTTAGATTTTTCTAAAAGTTTTTTTTTATTGGAATTGTTAGGGCCCTGTGTAGACTCCCATTTTAAAGTAATTAAAATCTTATACAATTAGAAAAACGTTTTTCTAAAGTTTTTAAAAGGTCCCAACTTTCAGATAAAGAGATTGGTATACAATGGAGGCTGACAGGAACATCTACCTGCCCATCCTCCTTGCTCTGAAGATCAGTGGTCTGACAGCCTTGTGCAACAATAGGGGCACTGGCTTCCAAAAGTCAGCCAAAAAGGAAGAGCTTGAGAGAGCCCTCAGCTCCTAGAGAAATTAAGGTTAGAGAGAGAAGGCCATTCATCAGAAGAAAATCCTGATGAGGATGATGCTTTGGCCTAAGTGGAAATTGATGGGGAAGCAGGCGAAGATAAGAACTCTCCACACTTTCCTGGACCCCCTTCACTAGCACCAAGTGACCGGCAACTCTAGCAACCACCTTCTTGTAAGGTGGTAGTGAACCCTGAGGAAGAGCTTGACCATCTAGTGTTGGGTCTGGAATGTTGCAAGTTGTTATGTTTAAAGTAGGTTTTCAAGTCATGGGATCGTGTGACTGCTTCTCTCGGTAATACTGTACATGGGCATAGAGCTTGTTGTCGTGCTAAAACATCTACACAATAGTGTTTAGTAAATGTATGTGGTGTTAACCAAGTAGCAGCTTTACATATATCTGCTTTTGGAATGTTACTTAGAAAAGCCCTAGAAGCACATTTTTTCCTAGTGGAGTGTGCTCTGAGGGTAGCAGGTAACTGTTGCTTGGCTTTAGCATAGAAAGCTTTAATACATTTGATTATCCAATTGGCTATACAATTTTTTGATATTGAGTTGCCTTAATGGGGCATTGAAAGTGCTACAAACAGTTATTTAGACTTCCAAAACTGTTTGGTTCTGTCAATATAATACATGAGAGCCCTTTTAACATCTAGTGTGTGAAGAGCTTTTTTTGCAAACGAGTCTGGTTGTGGGAAAAAGACTGGTAATTCATTTGATTGGTTGATATGGAATTGTGACACTACATCTGAAAAGGATTTAAGGTTTGTTTGAAGAACCACTCCATCTCAGTGTATTTGGAAGAACAGTTCTGATGGTGTTAGAGCCTGGAGTTCAATTACACTTCTTACGAAAGTGATAGCTACTAAAAAACACTTTCCATAAAAAGTAAGTAAAGGACATGTATGCATTGGCTCAAAAGGCGGACCCATGAGCCTAGTAAGAACAACATTAAGGTTCCAGGATGGTGCTGGAGGTACCTTGGGTGGAATGATTCTTGAGACCTTCCATGAAGGCTTTACTAACTGGAATTTTGAATAAAGAGATGTGTTGCCTGTTTTGGAGGTAAGCAGCTATAGCTGCTAAATGAAGACGAATAGACGAGTATGCCAAGTTTGCTTTCTGCAAACGTAGCAAATAACAAACAATGTCTTGGACTGAAGCTTTGAGTGGGCCAATGTGTTTAGGTCGACAGCAGCATACAAAACGTTTCCATTTTGCAGCATAACACTATGTGATTATAGGTTTACATGCCTCTCTTAGATTGTCCATGCATTCTGGCGGTAGATTTAATTAACGAACTCTCCGACTTTAGGAACCATATCGCAAGGTTGAGCGTTTCGGGGTCTGCGTGCCTGATCTGTCCGTGATTTTGAGTGAGACGGTCTGGCCCGTTGGAGCGCTTCTCGTGTGGAACTACTGATAGATCCAAAAGTGTTGTGAACCAAGCTTGACGTGCCCCGGGGGGAGCTACAAGGATCATGGTGAGAAAGGTTTGCCTCAGTTTGCGAACTAGAGACGGAGTAAGTGGGATAGGTGGAAAAGCGTAAGCAAATATCCCTGGCTAATTCATCCATAGAGCATTACCCTTGGACTGAGGGAGTGGGTATCGGGAAGCAAAGTTTTGGCATTTTGTATTTTCTGCTGTGGCGAAGAGATGTATTTGGAGTGTTCCCCACTTTAGAAAGTACTGTTTAAGGACTTGTGGGTGGAGTTCCCATTCATGGACTTATTGCTGCATCCTGCTAAGGAGGTCTGCAAATTGGTTGTCCATGCCTGGGAGACACTCTGCCACTAAGTGAATGTGGTGGTGAATTACCCATTACCATATTGTTTGAGCAAGATGGGACAGCTGGGAAGGACGTGTCCCCCCCATGTTTTTGCAGATAATTCATGGTTGTCATGTTGTCTGTACGAACTAGAACCACTTTGTGGGAGAGTTGTGGAAGAAAAGCCTTAATTGCTAGGAAAACTGCTTGAAGCTCCAAGTAATTGATATGTGAAGCTTGTTGAATGGGATTCCGTAGACCTTGTATTGTGAGGTTGTTGAGGTGAGCTCCCCAACCTATCTGTGATGCATCTGTATTCAGAGTGATCTGAGGCATAGGGTCGGGAAAGGGCCGACCATTGGGGTTCCACCATTGCAGAGAGCAGAGAGCTTGGCGGTACAACACTAGATCTTTGAGATGACCCTGTGTCTGAGACCACTGTTGAGACAGACATTGCTGTAGGGGACGCTTGTGCAGTCTGGCATGAGGTTCGATGGCAATGCAAGACTCCATCATCTCTAATAGCTACATCACTGTCTGCACTGTGTAAGTGTGGTCCTCCTGTAACTGGGAAATTAAAGTTTGAATTTGAGCTTGACTTGAATAAGATAACCCTATGTGCGCACTGAACTGTTCCTAGATAAGGCTGTATCTATAAAGGTTGGAGATGGGATTTGAGAAAGTTGATCTTGAATCCCAGAGTGTGGAGGAGATCTACTGTGATCGGAGTGTGATGCTGACAGTGTTGTAACATACTGGCTTTCATGAGCCAATCGTCCACGTAAGGGAAGACATGAATGTGTTGGCGTCTGAGATATGCTGCAACTACTGCTAGACATTTTGTGAAGACCCTGGGAGCAGTTGTAACCGCGAAAGGTAAAACTGTGAATTGATAATGTTTTCCCCGCAATTTCAAATCTGAGATATTTGCGGTGTGCTGGGTGAATGGGAATATGAAAGTAAGCGTCCTTTAGATTTAAAGTGGTCATAAAGTCACCTTGCTGTAACAATGGAATGACATCTTGGAGAGTGACCACATGGAAATGCTCTGAGAGAATGCAGCTATTTAGTGGTCTGAGATCTAGAATTGGCCTGATTGACCCATCCTTCTTCGGTATAAGGAAGTATAGGGAGTGACGGCTTAGCTGGCCAATTGTAATGGCTCTAATATTGGCTAGCCGGCCATAATGCGGAAGAGATAGGCTACACAGGGAACATGGGCGTTTACACCGACTGTCCGGGCCCAGCGACACCCACCACAAACTCTAATGTCCTGTTATCCATGGCCCTCGCATACTGGAAGTTGGCAATATGGTACACAAACTTGTTAGATCCCTATGCACCGAATGTCCCACTGTGGGGATTGCTAATGTCTAAAGGCACTCGGTCAGCTCGTATGTTAAGCCCTTGGGAACATGATGAACCACAAACATTGGGAGACCTCTGTCCCAATGCCACACATAGACTTCACAAGAACTCACAGACTCTCTAACGTGCTGTTCTTTACCCATGCCAGTGTTTTGGCTTATGTTCAGAAATACTGGGCACGAGAAGGGACAGAACCACAAACAATTGAAGTACTGCAGGCTCTGAACACTGTGGACATGGCAGGCACCTAGTCTGGCGGTTATACAGAGGTCTTCGAGCACACCTCCAAATACCACTCGACTTGCTAAATTCGAAACGGGAGGCAGACATACACAGAGTTCACTGATAAACAATGGGGTTTCCTCCTAGGATATACTAGGACACTCTCCCGCAACACACAATTCAAGTTTATAAAATCTTTGATATTGCATCGCGCAGACCTCACACCGTACAGGCTCACTCTGTTTCCTGGGGCCATGGTACATTGCCCCCAATCCCACCTCACAGATGCAGACTTTATGCAAATGATGTGGACATGCCCCAGACTCACCGTTTCTGGTTAGGGTAGGGAAAGTGCTTTGCAAATTAACAGGCAAGACTCATTGGAACACAGCTGAACACTGTATTCGGGGGGCCTCTTTCTGCAACCTCTCAGCTCCAAAGTCACTACGAATTTCATAGATTTGGCTCTCCTTTTAGCAAAGCTCCTCCTAACTCGACACGGGAAATCTTCACGAATGCCACCACTAACTAAATGGCATGAAGATGTTACCCAATGAGGATAGGACGAAAACACAGCAATACGTCGCAAAGGGTAAAGCGGACACTATAAAAGACCGATTTCAATGCAATGGGATGCCTTGACAGAAACATTTTGTGTAGTGGACCAGGAGGAATAAGACGGGGCCTACTGGATGGCATAGTTCCCCTTCCCCTCATGATACAACCAGGTATAGTCCTACCACCTCGCTCCTCCAAAACCACCTCAATAGTCCCCACTATTTTCCAGATGCTTAGAGGTCCCACGGCAACGAGCAAATGTAAATGGGATACTTAGGTCAAATCAGTATGGCTCACTAGAGTCCTCCCTACACACAGCATCACCATTGGACAACACAGCAGAACGCAGCAGACTGGGGTGGGATGGGATTGCTGTGTTTCAAAGTTGCCAACATTACATTTACAATTCCAAAATTCATAAACAAAAAAACAAATTGTATGGTCGTGTAAACTGAACAACACTTTACAATTCTGTTACCTGAAAATATGGACATGCAATATACAAATACAATAAAGTTTGTGTAGCCATTTTGAGAAGAAGGTATTGCACCTCTTCTTCGAGAAGAGTAACTTGTTCTCATGAGAATTTGAGTGCACGAGGGGGAAATCTGGTGGAATGGAAGTGAGCTCCAGGCAATAACCATGTTGGATAATTGAGAGAACCCACTGGTCTGTGGTGATATCAGACCATTTTGGGTAGAAGTGTTTGAATCTTCCTCTTGCTGGAGGTGGATACCTTTCTTCTGCCTTTGTTGTTTGCAACTCTGTAGGACCCTCTAAAGGAAACTCTATTTTAGAAATGGGAGCCTCATTTGTTTTGAGAGGTGGAAGTCGCAGCAGACGAAAATGACCACATTGTGTGGTGGTGAGTAATGCCCCCATAGCTTTTGCAGTCACTGAATCTTTTTTACGTTTTTTTTTATGGTCTACTTCTTGGCCAAGTAAGTGTTCCCTGTCGAATGGCATGTTGAGGACTGCCCGCAGTTACTCCTGGCTTGAATCCTGAACACCTAAGCCAAGCATGCCTACGTATAATGATACTAGTGTTAATACCGCATGCTGTGGTATCTGCTGCATCAGTTGCACCCCTAATGGAATTGATAGAGATGGTTTGACCCCCTGAAACTATCTCTTGTGCTCTTTTACAATGTTCCTATGGGAGGTACCGGAGGAGATCCTCCATTTTGCCCCAGTGGGCCCGGTAGTATCGTGGCAAAATTGCCTTTGAATTAGTGATATGCCAGTGATTGGCAGCTTGTGCAACCACTCTTTCCCCCCCCTGCATCTAGTTTTTTACTTTCCGCATCAGGAGGGGGCGCATCTCCTGTGGATTGACTATTGCCATGTTTTCGTGCTGTACTGACGACTACGGAGTCCGGAGGGGTTTGAGCCCGTATACCGGGTCTGTAGTTGCCGCTTTGTAATTTTTATCCGCCCTCTGGGCGATAATCCGATACCTTACAGGTTCTTTAAAAATATAATTGGCATGTCTAAGCATGCCAGGTAGCATGGGTAAAAACTGACTGTCTTTATGTGTGGTAGTGAGGGTGTCAAATGGCATGTTGAGGACTGCCCGCAGTTACTCCTGGCTTGAATCCTGAACACCTAAGTCAAGCATGCCTACGTATAATAATAATAGTGTTAATACCGCATGCTGTGGTATCTGCTGCATCAGTTGCACCCCTAATGGAATTGATAGAGATGGTTTGACCCCCTGAAACTATCTCTTGTGCTCTTTTACAATGTTCCTATGGGAGGTACCGGAGGAGATCCTCCATTTTGCCCCAGTGGGCCCGGTAGTATCGTGGCAAAATTGCCTTTGAAATAGTGATATGCCAGTGATTGGCAGCTTGTGCAACCACTCTTTTCCTCCCTGCATCTAGTTTTTTACTTTCCGCATCAGGAGGGGGCACATCTCCTGTGGATTGACTATTGCCATGTTTTCGTGCTGTACTGACGACTACGGAATCCGGAGGGGTTTGAGCCCGTATACTGGGTCTGTAGTTGCCGCTTTGTCATTTTTATCCGCCCTCTGGGCGATAATCCGATACCTTACAGGTTCTTTAAAAATATAATTGGCATGTCTAAGCATGCCGGGTAGCATGGGTAAAAACTGACTGTCTTTATGCGTGGTAGTGAGGGTGTCAAAGAGGAGATCCTCTTCAATATGGTTAGTGTGCAGCTGGTCATTGTGGTATATGGCTGCCCTTGCTATGACCTTCTGATACAATGTTGTGTCTTCTGGTGGTGATGGCCATGCTAGACATAAGTTAGGGTCATTTGGCAAGATGGGATCTGGGTCGCATGAATTCTATCTATTTCCTGTTGCATGTCCCCCAAATTATCTCCTTGAGGTGGTAGTGAACCCTGTGGTAAAAAATGTGGTGTAGGAGATTGAGGAGGTGGTGGAGGAGTAGAAGGAAGCACTGGCGAGTGTGGTGGAGAAAGCTAAGGTTGAACTGGAGCCTTGTCATTGGAGACCTTTTTAGGGGGAGGAGCAGTGTCCAAGGCATTTTCAAAGGTAAGCTTCCTTTTGATTGGAATGAGGGGGAAGCAATTATTCTCCCTCGTCCTTTTTTAATATGGAGTTGGTGCTAACAAGCGTCCAATATTTCCAAGATGGGCTTCTCTAGTGAAGCTGCTTCGGAGGAATGACTGGATTCTTTAGAAGGCATAGTCTTATGTTTTGAATTTTTCAGAGCCGAAGTATTCTGTCGAGTTGAAACTATTGGCTCCCAAGTGGCTGTGGAGGCTTTTTTGCTAGGTGCCGATGCGCTTGGTTCGAAGGATCTGCTCGATCTCGAAGGTGCCTGTGATGTAACCGAGTCGAAGACGTCTTGGTCTTGGCTGTCTTTGGTGCTGAGCCAGAGCATCCGAAGGTGATTCAGATCTGACCATGGCCCAAAGGCAGGGGTCGGCCCAGCGACCTGCTTCTGGGGCTTTTTTCAAATCTTTGTATGGGGAGCAGGGGCTGTTCTACTCACCCGTTGCGCGGAGGTGTCTGGCTGGCTCTCAATATCAGACTGGACGTCCAACTCCAAGTCTTTGATAGAGAAGGCCTTCAACTGTTCCGGGTCCTCCTACGCGAATTCTTCCCTGAAGATATCCGGAGTGTTGTCTGGTATTTTGGACGCCACCTCCAACTTACAAGCTCTTTGGTCCCGGAGTATCTTCTTGGATCGAAGGCGACACCAGCGTCACAGGTTTGTTCTGTGTGGTCTGGGGAGAGACACAAATTACACACCAGATGTTGGTCTGTGTGAGGGAATTTCGAGAGGCATTAAGGGCAACAGCGAAATGGAGTATGTTCCATTAGCACTGCATAGTTCGAAACCACATGGAAGATTAGGCCGAGATGGACGCGGATGATCCCTGAAGGGCGGTAAGCCAGCTTCCGTTGGGGGAATTCAGACTGACTTCAAAGTATATAGAAAACCTGATTGAATTACAATACCGTTGCTGAGAGAAAGACAGAAGAGAGCAGCTCGGAACAGACCAAGCCAAGGAAATACCAGAGCAAGAGGAACACACGTCCGAACCAGACAGTGGAGAGAAAACAATCTAACAAAGGATTTGATGCCCATGTTCAGTATCACTGAGGGGAGCAGTCACTCAATCCTGGGACTCAAAAACATTCTTCTAACAAAAACAACTTGTAACACTCTGGACCCAACAGTAGATGCCAGACTTATACAAAGCATGTGCATCTACAGCCACACATGCCATCAAACAGCTTGAACCCAAGGAAAGGAGACTAGCCCTTGAAGAAAGAAAGGTCAAGTTGGACTTCAAGACCAAAGATAATGGTGGGGGCAACACAAACAGAGAAAAAGGGGAAACATTTGATCCTAAGATCTCCAAAGGGATTGTCCTAAAGTTCACTGATAGTGATGACACTGACAAATGGTTTGCAGCCTCTGAGAGGGCCTGCAAAATGAGGAGGATAGATCACCAGCACTGGGGCTCTCTACCATAGGAGTTATTCTCAATCAAGGGCAGAGATAGCTTTCTGACCGCAGTGAGGATGTGGCTGCATCCTACACGCATATGAAGGAAACTTTCATAGAAGGGTTCGGACTGACCAAAAAGGGACACCCAAAAAGGTTAAAACCAAACATGGGTAGACTTTATAGACTCCTCAGTCAAAGCACTAGATGGCTGAAAAAAAGGCAATGAGGTGGACACCTATGATGGGCTATATAATTTGATTATTAAATCAATATTTGGTGTATTCTAAGTTATCTTCGCCCTGAGAGTTGGGGAAGATAGCTGACTAATGGGTGATAACCAGGGTATGCAGAAAAACCCATATTGGAAGTGAGCATAAAAAGGGTAATCAGACTTCCCCGCAGGAAAAAGATGTGAGCAACAATAAGAATAAAAAGGAGGAGTTCTCTTAAGCCCCCCAGAATTCTTCTCAGGGTGGTGGGTCCCGAGAATCAACCCAATCCAAAGGTAGGGGGTATCAGGGCAAGGTGTTCACCCCATAACAGCTGCTGGGATACATATAGGACTGTCATCGGTCTGGGCTCAAAAAGGGAGATTTAGCATTCTCCAAAAAGTATCCCTAAGGTGAACAGTCCAAGGGATTGGCTACCATAGGAGTGGGGATGGGGGTGTACTCTGGAGAGGCCGGAGGTTATACAGAGGCTACCTTAGTGTTATATGGGTGGGGTGAGTATTGAAGCCCTGCTAGTCTTACTTCCAAACATGGAGAAGTATAGACAAAGGCCAAAGAGCCATGAGACAAAGTATAAATGCTGGGTCTCGCTGAGTGGGTGTTTGTGGTAACAAGACCACAGACAGCACAACAGGTGAATCATGGGAATTTTGAGCCTGAAATAATGGCCCAGAAATCCAGAAGCAAGAGAAAGGGCAAGAAGTCTGACAAGTCAGCTTTAAAGAGGTCACATAACTAGGGGGTATGAGGGAAGGGGGGGGGGGGGGGAGAGTTCTCCTGAAGAAGATGCCCTGGGGCCTGAGGAGGGAACTTCATCTGTCAGAGTCTGGCCAGAGCTCCTAGAAGCAGGGAGCCCTCCAGAGAGGAACTATGCCAAGGGCAAAGGACTTGCCCTACTCTTAAAGGCCATAGACAGCAGGCTGCAAGGAAAAAACAGGGAGATGTCACTGGTATCCACAAGGTTTTCTGGTAAAATTGACTCCTGTACAATGAAGTCTGGGGCAAGGAGAGGTGGTTCCCTCAAATGTACAGATAGTTCATTCTGACCATGACATCCGTCTATCTGGACAAATCAAAACCTGAGACAGGTTTGTTGCCCATTTTTATTGGGCCCTAGATGTCTGAAAAGGTCAAAGAGTGTTGTCACTACTGTGTGACCTGACAGGCTAGTGGCAAGATAGACGGGCAACCAAAGGGTCCCTTAATTCCACTTCCAGTGGTTGGGACTCCCTTTGACAGGGTAGGGATTGCCATTGTTGGCCCCCTCGACCTTCAAAATGCATCTGGGGGCAGTGATTCTAGTAGCAGCGGATCATACTAATAGACACCCAGCAATTCCCCTTAGTACTACCACGGCCCCTGCAGTGGTAAAGGCCCTTCTAGGCATCTTCACAGGAGTGGGATTTCCTAAGGAGGCTGTTTCTGGTAGAGGGACCAACTTCATGTCTGCATACCTAAAAGCTATGTGAGATAAAAGTGGAGTGACCTATAAGTTCACTACCTCTATCGCCCATAGACAAACAGTTCAGTTGAAAGTAGTTCAGTTCAAGAAAACCATGAACATCATGATAATGGGCTTAGCTGAAAAACTCATCTGGAAATGGGGTGTCCCGCTACCTTGACCCTTGTTTGCATTCCGAGAGGGGCCCCAGAAGAGGCTTTAGCCCCTTTGAACTTCTGTTTGGCATCCTGTAAGGGGTGCCTTATGTTTGGTGAGGAAAGGTTGGGAGAAACCCCTCAAATTGTCCAAACTTGGCATAGTGGATTATGTCCTCAGTACAATGATCATTGGTGCCCAGCCCTGTATCTGTCAATAAGACAAAGAAAAAACATGAGTCACATTAATTGCAGAACAAAAAATATTAGTGCCAGACAATCAAGTTCCAATCCACATTGATCAGCAAAAAAAGCAAAAGGCCTAGGTACACATTTGGTATCGGCGAACAGTGTGGACACATACACCTCGATTTTGCAATAGAAATTATGCAATTCTATGCACTAGACAGTTTTGCCTTGGCCAATAGATTGGAGGAAGTTCCCTAGATATATTAAAATCAAGACAATAGCACAGGGGTGTTATTAGGATTTTGAGTGAGTCAAATGTAAACTAGACCATGGTAACAAAGAGAAGGCATGCTGCACACAGAAGTGTGACAAAGAGGTTGATGCGTTTTAATATAAAAGGGCAGTGCAAGCCAAATGTATACTTAAAAACTACCACATTTATCTTAATAAGATGGGTAACAGTTCAGTTGTTTTTACTGTACTTAAAGATGGAACTGGCAAAAGCTGCAAAAGGACCACACAGGCCAAACCAGGGGCCAGATCATGGATACATGACACTGTCCCATACTTCGCAAGACTGTGAGCATGGTGTTGAGGTAGACAATGCGCTGTAGCACAGCAAATGTGTTGTAATCAGTGCAGACAATACTGAGGGTATTCCCAGATTCCCCTTTTTTAGGGGGCACCCCAGCCTGTGCAGCACCTCCGTATAGCGCAGAGTCAGTTTGCCTCTTTGCAGTCTCTTTGCCTCTACACCTGCATCTCTTTCTGTAATATGGAAAGGGTGCAAAGGCTTCCCTCATGTTCATAGGGCTATGCCCCCACCAACCACTAAAATGAGGGAACTCCCTTTTATGATCGTACAAGTGCACAACTAGCACCAGAGCCATCTGTATTACAGAAGGGGCCACACATGCCTCTGCAGCCTCTTCTGTAATACAAAGTGGGTGTAAACATCTGTTGTGTCCTGGGGCCACTTTCTACAATACATCTCCTAAAATTCTATTGGGTTTATGCTAACATACTACACTTACCTCTAATCAGCTTAGCATTCATATCTTCATTTACTTTGGCAACGTTGATGATCATGCGAGCTTGTTTCGCATACCGAAGAGTGCTGAGGGATTCTTCGAGGTTACTAGCAGCAGGGCTTATTGTGGCAATCATAGCTGTCTTTGAATTTCCACCAAGACTTTCTTTTAATAACCTTTTCCAACAAGAGAAGGGTGGCAATAATTAAAAAGCATCATTGTTAAAGCTCTACTCACAAATTTTTGTTACTGCATGACTGGTGTTTATAAATCTTACATCAGACGACCTTTGTTTATAGCAATTTATTAGGATTAAAAAGTCTACCGAGAAATATATTTCTTAGAATTTCCTCACAGAGAATAGGGACTTGCACAACATCATAGAAATGTATTCAAGAAAACTACATTGGGAGATGGAGTGAATTAAATTCCTGACAATTGTCTTTAGGGGACTGATGCAGAGGATGTATGTCAGAATGACTAATTAAACATCCAGCATACATTTCAACAGCTTAGATATTTTAGATGTTAACTTCCAGACAGTCTCTCCACTTGTGATAAATTTAGATTGGTTAGATTACTCCCTCTCACAAAACACAGGAATCATGTAAGGAACGTTAGAGAACTGTTAGGGCAGTCATCTGACGACAAAATTCATATTACACCAAAGTGGTTTTCTTTTCCATAATGGAGGAAGCCGAGTTGATTTGCTGGGATTTTTACATATAATTTGCAGTGTAGAAAATGTATTTTCACTAAGCACAGAAATAAAAATGTTGTCACAAACTTTACACTTTCTAAAAAAGTGGATGTACCGACTTGATTCACTGAAAATATTGGCAACTGTATGTTTTGTTCTTCTTAGTATCAATGCAAGTCATACTATTCTCTTCCTCTCCAAAATATGATTTGTCAAGTAGGACCTGGAGGGAAAGATGGGCACATCAGGTATACTTTTAGAATTCACGTATGTGAATATTGTTCCGTTTGCAGAGAGAGAAATAACAGAACCACCTCTATTTTATAGACACCGGCATGCCTGCTAGGGGACTTTTCTTGGTCACAATCTGTAAAGAGTGCCTGGAGCCCAGAACTAGTGTGAAGTTGCTATGAAGCAGAGTGCACGTACATGAAATCAACTTTGTTTCCATGGCCCTCTCGCACAACGGAAATCTTATGTTATACTGCTGATCAAATTGTCAAGTATGGTGTTATGTTCCACAACAGGTTCACAATTAGAGCTTTTCTGCAGGTCTAAGATATGAGAGAATTAAGTTTCAAATAAAACTCGAATATCATATTTGTGAAACATAATTGAATTATTTCATCCACCTACTAACAGTTATAATGTTTAACACATGAATAGCATGCAACCATTGAAGACCAAAATTGTATAGATTTATTGCTAGAATAAGCTATATAAGTCGGCATATACCAATCAAGAAACACAACAGTTAACATCAGACAGAGGCAAGTCATTGTACAAACTTTTACAAAAAGGGGGTTAATGGATTAAACATTGACAGCAACAAATACAACCAGATTGATTTGGTTGTTGATATGGCCTGAACATGGAAGGAGGAGCCAGGGACACAGAAAAGAATGGAAATAAGACATTGCTTTAGATTCTGATTTAATTGAAGAGTGCTCGATGCAAAGCCGGCATCATCATCTACTAAGCCAATTCGACCAGCAGCCCCACCTACCTACCTGACAAACTTACAATCTCTAGAGACTACCAGCAGGCAAGACACTAACAGAGTGAATAACAATTGCTAGAAGAAACAAAAGAGACAAGAGGGGGCTTCTCCATTTACACACCGAGGATCTGGACAGCCTTACTATTAAAATTAGTAATGAGTTGAAGCTCCTTCCTCTTGCGTGCACTTTACTACTGCAGATGTATTCGGCTCATAGTGGAGAAATCTGTAGCTGTCAGGAATTAGTTTGTGAATTTGTGACAGGTGTAAATGAAGGCATTTTTGGTTGTAAAACTAGTCTTACAGCCAAAAACGCATCTGTGAATTGGATCTCTGCCTTCAACACTGTATAGTGCTCTGATGCCTTATAACTAGGTTCATGTCATACATATACCACATACATAAATACACAAATCTGTTTACAGCCCACTTACCTCACAGGAGACCTCCACACTAGGTTTTTCTGTATTGTATACCTAAATAGTTTAGCAGTTAGACGGCATCACAGTTCACCATCATTCCAGTGCTGGGATATAATTTAACAAATCATTATCAGGAATTTGAAGTCAAATTGGTGTAACTGATAAAGACAAGGTTCTGAATGCCCAAATCTATTGAAGGAAAGTCCAGGACTCGAAGAGTGCAAAGAAACATAAGACAATCATATGGATGTATGTATTAATTAGCCACGTATTATTAATACACTCAGTTGTTTGAACTTACCAGGTAAGGACAGAGTCACGGTAAGGGATAAAAACCCTCTTCTTCAAATGCGAGCTCTCGGACAATGCAGAAATAACCTTCCCCAGCGTGAATAGGGATTTATTGATGCTCATACCTTCCTATACAAAAAAGCAGAAGAGAAGAAATCCACAAATAAATACATTCTTTGTGGAAGTAACTCAGAGTAATTTATAAACAGACTGCAGTTCCCTCTAGTGAATAAAAACAGAAAACGTCTACATCGCTGGGACTCATGACAACCAGCTGAAGAGTTCAACAGTCACAGAACACATTAAAACTTTGAGTTGGGTTTTTAAGTGTTCACAACAGCTAGTATATACAACTCCAATATAAAACAAGGATATTTACCTTTCTTGCACATGCTACAACAGCTTATAATTGCCAGAGTACACATGCAATCAGTCTGGGGTTGGCAGGATGGTGAAAAAATCTTTCCTCTGTGTCTCAAAGAACATACAGAGAGAGCATCAGTTGCACTAGAAGACTAGTTGCAGCATTGGCATCTGACGGATATCTGATGTGTGGAGCAGCCAGCTCTCACCGAGTACACACATTCACACACACAAACTGCTCTGATGGCTAGATTTTCTTGTGTATTCTGAACAATTGGCAGGCACCTTCATGCAAGTAGAACACTTAGCCAGAACTATCTATGATCATCCCCTGGTGATGGCAGAGGTCAGATGGGGGTGAACCTCAAATCCTGAGCTGGAAATTAAGCTATCCGAGTTAGAAGACAAGATATTTAGGTAAACAGTAGCGACCCACATCCAGACCCAGCAATTTGAAGTGGACAGAAGATGCCTGGACTGAACAGGAGCCCAAATGCCTGCTGGCATGGCTGATAAGTAGAGAAGCAGACCACAAGCAGATCAAAGTGCTAAGCACCGCAAGGGGACATACAGTAAACATTCAAGGACAAATAAATGAAGCAAAGTCCAAATAAATGTGGTGAGGGAGCTCTTGTTGAATATTTTCAGAAGGTACATTTTAAAGAACTGACTCCAATGAAAGCCAAGGAACTAGTGTTCCCTTTAGACATTAAGGAAATAGAGCTTCTATCAAAGATTTAGCCTCATGCAAAATACTAGGTGGGGGTGGGCTTCCTATGGAGGTCCATGCCATATATGGTGTAGTATTGCTGCCTAAAGTAAAGGAATTGTATGAGGTAGGGTGCAAGAGACACTCACTGTCACAATCCGTAAACTGGGACAGGATCTTTTGGTGGTAAAATCATACTATCCCCTTTCAATGCTCAAGCTTGACTACAGAACATTGGTGAAGATCCTAAGGCTCCCTGCTGGTAGATGTGCCTCATCCAGACCAAACCGGCTTTATTCCTAACAGATGTACAACAATGAATATTAGACACCTTTGGTACGTAATGGTGAAATGTTCTAAGACACAACACAACAAAATCCCACAGTGGTTTCAAGAGACGTGGTGAAGGCGTTCAACACCCTTTATTAGGATTACTGACTCAGATTCTTGGAGAAAATGGGCTGTTGGGACGCAGTCCTTAAGTGGATCCAGCTCTTACACTCCCAGACAATGACCAAAATTATGACATGCAGGATCATTCCAGAAGGGTGGCCAATCGAACAAGGAAGGCGAGAGGGTTGCCTGCTCTCTCCACAACTGTTTGCCTTAAGCGATGTTATATAGGAGTGAGACTCCGAGATGGAGCATGATTGGCCTGATCATGCACAATATTTTGCTACATTTGGATGATATCCTCTGAAGATACAGAGCAATAACTATATAATAGTTAACGAGTTTGAAATTCGAACAGGCTTAAAGCTAAGTCCCACAAAGTGCTCCACATACGCTGTGCAACATTTTGATCAGCCCAAATTTGATGGGCTGGTGGGATCCCCTTTACAATGGGAGGATGTACCTTCCAATTTTTAAGCATTCAAAAGTACCATAAGGAGGACGTACTCACTGCTGGAAACGTATAGTTCTCACTTTCAAGAGGGAGAGAGTTAATTGCGTTGGGGAGTAGAACTCCCTTCTTCGTGAAAAAAAACAATGGTGTGCGGACTTTGGCCTGCGTTTAGTATGTTGAAGAACATTTCGCCGTCTGCATTGCAGCACTTTATTAAACAGTGCTTCAGCAGCTAGAGCAAAATGCTTGTAGCACAGTAGGGAGGGCAGCAGGGAGATGGGCAGTGGAGGGTTGTGATAAAAGACGAAGCAATAATCACCGGGGTATCCAGAGTATGTCAGTGTTTGTCCTGTGTTAAGATGTACACAAATCAGGAAGAATTACAATGGCTATGTTAGACCTGGCATCCTTGGCATAGTCTCCCTGTCTTTTTTGCCTCTGCTTCCTATGCTTTGACTGTTTGCTGGTGTTGTTACCCTGGGCACTTTACTACTGCTGACCAGTGCCAAAGTGCAAGTGCTCCCTGTGTAAATTGCATATGTAATTGGCTTTTCCATGATTGGCATATGTGATTTTCTAGTAAGTCCCCAGCATAGTGGACCAGAGGTGCCCAGGGCCTGTAAATCAAATGCTACTAGTGGGCCTGCAGCACTGATTGTGCCTCCTACATGAGTAGCCCTGTAAACATGGCTCAGACCTGCCACTGCAGTGTCTGTGTGTTCAGTTTTAAACTGCCACTTCGACCTGGCAAGTGTACCCACTTACCAGGCCCAAACCTTTCCTTTTTATACATAGAAGGCCCTCCTAAGGCAGGCCCTAGGTAGCCCCATGGGCAGGGTGCACAGCATATGTCAAAGGTGGGAAATGTGCTGATGTGTTTTACATGTCCTAACAGTGAAAAACTGCCAAATTCGTTTTTCACTGTTGCAAGGCCTATCTCTCTCATAGGTTAACGTGGGGGCTGCCTGTAAATAACTTTTAAGTTCAATTTCCCTTTGAGAGCAGATTGAGATGTGGAGTTTGGTGTCACTGAACTTACAATTTAAAAATACAACTTTTGGAAAAGTTGTTTTTTAAATTGTCAGTTCGAAAATGCCACTTTTGGAAAGTGGGCATTTTCTTGCTTAAACACTTCTGTGACTCTGCCTTCTTGTGTATTCCCTGTCTGGGTCAGGCTGACAGTTCGGCTGATAGGGAGCCTCCACTCGACAGTGACACAAAAGGAGCTGGGGTGTAGCCTGCATATCCTGATGGGCCATCTGGGATAAAGTGGAGAAAGGAGAGGCCATTTACACCTGGAAAGGGCTGCCCTCACACAATGCAGTTCCCAACTCCCTGGTGTGAGTCTGGAGCCAAGCCTGGGCAAGGCAGGATCTTGTGAACAACAGAGACTTTCCTTTGAAGTTAGTCTACTTCAAAGGGCGAAAGGGGTATAAGTAGTGGTCCCAAAACCCCAGATTTTCAGATTACTTCTGGAACCAAGAGGAACCTCTGCCAAGGAGAAGAGCTAAAGGAGGAGTACTGCTCCTTTGCCTGTGCTTTGCTGGGTTGGCCTGCAGATGCTGCTTCTGCCTGTAAGAGGACAAAGACAGGACTTTGTGGTGTATTCCTGCTTGTGAAGTGTCTCCAAGGGCTTGGTTTGAGCTTGCCTCCTGTTTTGAAGCCTCAGGGATATCAAAGACTTCCTCTGTCAGCACCTGGACTCGCTGCAGAGACTCCTGCCCTGCCAAGTGGTGCCCTATCGACTCCCTAGGCCCTTGAAAGATGAAGCTGGTAGAACAAGGGCTGAAATCCACGCACAGGAAGCCACACGTGGAAAATTTGGACACACCACCTATAAGGCGGTTGTAAAAAAACGACGTGCCACCCGCCGCACAGCTAAAATCAATGCACTGCCTGTATTGCGTCTGGGAAATCAACATCACCTGCATTGAGGCTTGAGAAACGATGCAACAGCCACTTGCAGCCGCTGAAAATGACACAAACCCCACGCAGCGCGGTTTTCCCATCGCTGCTGGGCGTCAAAATCAACAGATCTGAGGTGCCAAGTCCGGAAATTGACGCATCACTCTCTTGCGGGACAGAAAAATGATGCATTGCCTACCTGACTGGAGAAGAAATTACACACGGCCACACTTGTAAGTAAGGAATTAACCCATGCTGCTTTATTTTTTATGCAAACAGGGTACTTTGTGTAACAACAACGATTTGATTGTTTTCTATTGAGTAAGAATCTACTATTTTGAAAATTCATATCTTTAATTGTATATGTTGGATTTTGGTCGTTCTGGTCTTGTTTGCTTTACATAAATATTGCTTACTTTTCTAAACTGGTGAGGTGTCCATTTTGTAGGGTTTTCAATGTACTACTGTGTGTATTGGTACAAGTAATTTACACATTGCTTTTGAGATAAGCCTGACTGCTTGTGCCAAGCTACCAAGGGGGTGAGCAGAGGTTTTATTAGTTGTGTAACTCCCCTACCCTGACTAGAGTGAGGGTCCCTGCTTGGATAGAGTACATACTGACTGCCAACCACAGACCCCATTTCTAACAGGCTACAATTATACTGCTGCCAAGGCTACTTTATTTATTCATTACTATACCAGTAAGGCTCCCAACAACTTTTTCTGGGGCATAAATTGTATGATAATGGCTCTAATATGGGCAGACTGCAGACATAAATGTTCTCTGAATAAAGGAGGGACCCTGGGCACCGGATTTTGAGCTACCCTATCACGTTATGAAACTTTAGTGGGCTGCCAGATGGATTTCAGATGGCACTACGGCAAACTCATAATATGGGATCAGCTTTTCAGAGGGAAAAAATACACTTTTTTTTGTTTACTAGAGACCTTTGACATTCCAGACTGATGACAGTTGCATGATACTGTTTAACAACAATGTTGGCCCAAACAAAAGCTAAAGGCTCCTTTTTGTCACATAAGCCCATTTAATCTCTCCCAATTTTCTGCACCTTGGCTAACAGAATAAATATGTTAGCCTGGGTGGCTGGAGGCGTAACCACGTTGGTGAACCTACTTGAGAATGATAGATTCCACAGGTTCCAGAGCCTCACACAGAATTATCTAACACATGTGAAGCGATTTCCTTAAATGCACTGCTCCAATTGATACTAAAACATGAAGTACAAACACAGAGGCCCCAGCAACACACACACAGATGTACACACATTATTAGTTATGGGTAACTTATGCAAAACAGCGAAAATAACCTATAAAAGAAAATTGTTTACATGACTAAATTGGGAAGGATGATACTGGGAGATGGGGGAGGGGATTTAGCCGAAGATATAAATGACGATGAATTGCATATGGTCATACCATACCTCAAAATGATGCTAAAAATGCAATGTTCAAGCTCCTGCAAATTAATTTACAGCATCACATATATTTAATGCCCAATAAACTACATAGGATTTTCCTGGGAATTCTGACAGAAGCCTTAGATGCCAAACTTGTAACAATGACCTCATGCACGAGGAAGATTTTAGCACAGTAGAGAGGGTCTAGCAGTGTATGATGACACACTGTACTTGGGTGATCTGGCTGTTAATAATGTGAATAATATTCTTTGTTGTAAACTGCAAAAAGAATATTGTTACCTTCAATCTGTTACCAGTGGTCTGTGCTGAAGAACAGCGTTCACTGCCAGCCAGGTCCACTAAATTAATTCGGCTTGTAATACTGTGATCGTGCTTTTCTTCTTCCACAAACTCCGTCTAAAGAAGAAATATTAGACAAAACTGTGATGCAAAATTAGAAAAGAGTACAGCAATGATTGACTTTAGGCTAAAAAAAATAATAATCATCTCTGAGAAAGACTCAATGGGAACACCCAAGATGAGCCGTGGAAACCCAGTGCCACTACATTATAGCTCTGTATGTCAATAGCTTAAACCCAGTCATCGAAAAACGTCAAGTAAAGACAATGACTGCATTTTATGAGCCTGTCAGACTGCCTCCTTCCTCTAACAGAGGAGTAACCAAAGAATGTTGAAAAAAGCATTTTTCAACACAATAATTTCATTGATAAAGCATTAAGAAAGCAGTACCTTTGTTTGTGTCAGAACGATTGTACAAACGGAATGGGATCGAGAGCTCTTGTCGTTCATACCAGTGGCAGCCGTTGCTCTCTGCTTATTTCCCAATTCCAGCCAACTCTTAAAAAAGGTAGCAAACAGAAGAATAATTAACAGTTCATATTTTTGTGAAACAACCACATTTAAAAGAGTTCTTAAATAATTCATTAGAATGACAATTTGAAGAAATATGTTCACGTGTTTAAATATGGAACTGCAACTTGCATTTTTTTTTAAATGACCGATTCACTAATAAACAGAAACATACTGAGAATGTTAATCACATTTGTAGGCGTTTCCAGTGTATGTACCTGTTTAATATGTAGCCCTTTTTATGCCATTCACATATATCAAAACAAACATAAAAACAATTTAATACGTTACAAATATTACTGTCCCTCCTATGAATAAATCGTACATTTAAAAGTTCACGATGTTTCATCTTGCTTTCCAAAACGTAAAAGAAAACATCCGCAGTTTCTATGAGAACCCTGCATTATCACACTTTATTACAACATATATCAGTGATTGAACCCTTGATGCATTTGACGTTTTGAGAAGGTAGGAAGTAACAATACTTTGCATTGTTTTTTCATTGCCTCATAGAATAAAGTTACTAGGTAAAGATAGGTCTATAACTGAACACAGTGGGCATTTTGCAATTCAGTTTGTTATTTTTCCCCACCTCTTAGCCCTGCTAAGAGCCGCATCCTGATGAATGGTAAGCCACGTCTTGTAGAAATTGTAAGAGTGGACTGGCTTCTGTTCCGAGGGGATAGCTGGATGCTCATCTAACAGCAGAACTGCAGAATCCCAGATGAGCCCCCAGCACGCTCAACCAACTGTATCCTCCTATTTCTCATTCTAATGACTGGTAGAGGTATCAGCACACTTAGTTAGAATAGGAGTAGCACAAATGGAGTCAAACCAGTATACGTAGATGAAACAGACATAGAAGCCAGTATGGGGGCAGTTCTCTAGGTCCCTTTTATCTTTGCTGCACCCCAACTGTTTATGTTTTAATCTGTTTTGTTGCATTTTAGTATATTATGACAGTTTAATACCATGTTTACATTTCCATAATTTCAAGGAGAATATTTAAATACATTTGAAAAATAGGGACAGCTCATAGTAATTGGCGGGGGATAATGACTCATTTGCTACAGCATGACGTTATGTCTTGCCAGGTACAGAATATTTTTAGCTTTGAGTCCAGGCCAGCGTAATGTAAGTTACAGAGTTGGCATGTCCTGCGATAAGTAGGTTTCTATGAGTGGCGTCTCAATTAGGAGTACCGATAGTACATTTTCAACGAAGTTAATTCAAAACTGTACAAAATGGGAACCAACAATACAATTAAAAGGGAGAAGCCCATAGATGGATCTATGGATAGGCAGACCACAAGAGCATATTCCGGTATCTTCCAGGGTAATCTGGTAACAACGAGATTCCTATCAGACCTCATGAGAGACATCTAGAGCATGTCTAGTAGGTAGGTGGAGCATAGGGCCATATGTACGAAAGCTTTTTCCCATAGACACAGAATGGGTAAAATCCTTTCGTACATCTGGCCCATAGAGAGGTGTATGCGAGAAGAAGAGATGGTACATTTTGTGTGGTTTCCGGCATTGTGTGCATTATCAGTGATTCCCTCGGTGTGCCTGTTGACGAAATGCCTGGTGATGTGGAATTTCTAGGGATAGTGGTGTGGAGGTCAGCTACTTTCATAGGGCAGTTAGTGGCTTTGGTGTATTTTCGAAGTCCCAGGCTGTCTTCTCTATGAAGAGCTACACTTTATGCCTGCGTCCAGACCCGACATAGATTGCAGCCAGGGTCTGGTGCTTTCCAATTGCAGGTGATAAGTCCTTTGGCCAGAATGAGTCCCAGGTCAAGGAACCGGGATGTAACTTTATATTTTTTAGCCCAATGGAAAAGTCCCAGTAAGCAGGCTTCCCATGTGAACGGGATGCTGCTGCCTACACAGTGAGACAGCTGGTGCATCAGCTTGTGCCAGTAGTGGTGAAAATAGGGGCATGCCAATCGCATGTGCAATAGGTCATTATCTACTAGACGGCAATGGGGGCACTCTGCATCTGCACAATTGAAGTATCTGTTAATGTGAGGCAGACTCTGAACAATTTAATACTGTATCAGTTGAAATCGGGTGTTGCGTGGAATGTGAGTGGGTACCTCTAGTAAGGAGGGCTATTCCTTGTCCGTATATAGGCATAGGCAGTCAGATTCCCAGCTATTTCGGAGTGCTGGGGAGGTATGTTGTTGCAGTGAATCTGCCAGCCAGCGTACTAGGTGTCTACCCACCAAACACGTGCAAATATTGTACCGTCCTCTGACTGTTTGTTGCAGTATCCGACATATGCGACACTCTGGTCCTTGATATGGAGGCCATCTTCAACCCTCAGCGGATTCCCTCTGCCTTGATCACTAGCCACTGTACGCTGTGCCAACTCTAGCAACTGTGCTGTAAATTGTCTATGTGAGGGGAAAATGCCTCACACACTGACACAGTCAGAGGCATACTGGAAGTGTACAAAGCGTAGGGAGTGTACAAAGACAAGACAAGATAAAACTATTACATGAGATAGTTAAATAAAAGTGGGCTGCATACTATGTTGTAATAATAAGCTATAGAGACAAGGGATGTGAATAATTCTGATGTGGTAATGTACAGGTGCATATCACAATAAGAAGTACTGTGCTCTGCTGTTACTAGGATGGTTCTTGCTTCATGTTGTTTGTACTTGAGTTGTCCAGCTACTATCTTCATGAGTTCCACCACCGATTCAACACGTTGAAGAAATCTCATGCTGTTAGAGGAGCTCACATCCAGATGGCAGGATGCATTTGCCCTTTCAAATGGCTGATGAATATGCCTTCATATATATATACACACACACACACACACACAGAGAATAGCAGTGAAGCCCATTGGCTTAGCCAATTCAGGTCACTTACTTTTGAGTTAGGGCTTTATGTTACCCTATTGAATTTGCCTATTGCCATTCCCCACCCCATTATATTGCTCCATAAAATATTTCTATGTACTGAATCCATATCCGTGT
This sequence comes from Pleurodeles waltl, assembly GCF_031143425.1. Lineage (NCBI taxonomy): Eukaryota > Metazoa > Chordata > Amphibia > Caudata > Salamandridae > Pleurodeles > Pleurodeles waltl. The sequence goes on along the minus strand of NC_090443.1, from coordinate 350,852,019 downwards.
TGAAGTCAATTTAAGCAATGTAGAGGACGACTCCTGTTTAGCCTCAATATTTTTCAGCAAAAAACCTTTAACACTAGAAATCCATCTAGTAGTTTATGCATTCTGTTGGTCCTTGAGCTTTATCCATCTATGAAATTTAGTATTACCATCTTCTGGTTAATACCCCCAAAATTGCCAAAGTGAAGTTACAAACTCATGTTGCCCATGAGATTAGGTCCTGTCCACAAGTATGCTGTGTCTGTACCCCACTTCTCGGTTCTTTCATAACTGCTGACCAATATAACACACTACAACTAAATTTATGCTATGGGTCATAAGGTGGTATAAGAAACTGTGTTGTAAGTTGAAAGGGATAAGTACCAATCACAGGTAATCATCACAATCCTTGTGAGGGTGAACCACTAAAGCCACTAAATGTACCTGACCTCAACCCCCTGGTAGCTATGGCACAGAGCAGACAGGCTTAACTTAGTGGAATGCCTAGAGTATTGATGGAGTACTAAAAAAGTACTACAGTCAAAATGCAAAGAATACATTTCACAAAAATAATTAATAGAAATAGAATACAATTTAATAAACAAATTACACCAAAATGACAAACATCCAATGAAGGGAAAGGGAGATATGAATGTCTAAAGATTTAAGGAGAAATAGCACCAAGAAGCACAAAGTGCAAATGATAGTCAGTGGTCGTGGTAGAACAGAAGCTAGGTGGAATTTGATGTGACCACAATGGAGCAAGGGTCAGATGCAATACCCAGGTTACTCCTGATCATAAATGTTGTCTTCTGACTTTAGTCCTTTAAGTCATAACCTACCACAGAACTACACTTCTAAAGCCCCTCAGCACTTCAGTGGAGGCACTTAGCCACTGTCTGTCACGCTGTGACTCTTTAACAGGAGGGCCCATTCGGGGTTTAGCTGCCACTCATTAGCTGGGCAGTTGCAGGAAAAGGCCCCTTAAACCATGTTGTATCGCTTTAGCTCTAACAGGAGGTCAGCCTTAAGGCCCTTAATGTTCGCATCTTTGTCCTGGGCATAAGAGGAAGAGCAGATATAGGGCCTGATTACAACTTTGGAGGAGGTGTTAATCCGTCCCAAAAGTTACGGTAAAGTGACGGATATACCACCAGCCGTATTATGAGTTCCATAAGATATAATGGACTCGTAATACGGCTGGTGGTATATCTGTCACTTTACCGTCACTTTTGGGACGGATTAACACCTCCTCCAAAGTTGTAATCAGGCCCATAGTCTTCTAAATTCTTCTTAGGCAGCAGGTTCAGTCCTCTTCTGATCTTCCACGACCCAGGAGTGTTCTGAAGTGGGTTCCTGGAGATGCCACATTTATGCCTGGCATAAGCTTGCGGATGGGAATGACTGCTTGGAACACCCTAACCAATGGAGTAAAAGTTCCTCAGTCTAACTCTCTGATTTTAAGAATTTACCAGATGGCCAAAGTATTCAGCCACACTAAATCTGGGCCTGGGGGTGTGCGTAGGTAGTGTACTATGATGATCCTAGTATTTTCCCACATCGAACACCAAATTCCAGTTTGTGTACCCACAACAACTTCAGAGACAGAGGTATGGTAGAACAAAGCTGAGTTTTCAGCAAACAGACATGGGATGCACAAGAAATGTTTTGGCATCCTGCCTTCGTCCTTTGAAGTGCACCCCAAATGTTATATGTAAACCCAACAGACCTGTTAAACAGTGTGTGACACTGAAATGTCAGAAAGAGGCCCACTGAGATTGGGGCCTGTGGGGCGAGCAGGACATAAGCAACCAACTGCCCAAGTATGAGCACACATTTGCATGTGATAGGGGAAACCCCATTGAAGTGCATACCCAATGTCAGTTGAAAAACCACAGCAGGCCTGTCAAGCAGGACTTCACTCTTCAATGCCAGAAAGGATCCTCCCACACCCCCTCTATAGTCTATCAGGGTCAGATGACTCATCTTTGACCTCTTAGGTAAGCCTTTTGTTTGCCACTTGGAGCAAGTTCACACCTCATTCACGCCTATTCAAACCCTAATTACTGACTGCCTAAAGTGGGGAAGCGAAATGCAGATTGAGCTTCCAGGGCGTAAGCCAAGACAGAGGTAACTTTCCAAAAGTTACTTTTCGTAATATCTAGGGAAAAAAATCTGAATTCACCACTGAACTGGATTTTTAATAACTATTAAAAATAATTGTTTAATTATTTTGCTAGCTAGCCCCATTTCCCCGATAGAGTATTATTTCATAATGCATCCCAGTGGTATCCAATGGAACAGCCAACCGTATAACAGTGAAAATAGGTTTGAAGGATTGGCCGCAATAAGGACATGATTATCATAAAATGTTTACATGTCCTACTTTTAACTACCACACACCCTGCTTTATGGGATGGACCCTGAATTAATTCTGCAGTCATGGCTTTTTTGCATAACTATGGATCTGCCACTGTTACCACATAATTCTTCATCTGCTGTTCAGACCTTTAACAAAAAATTTTGTACACAACTGAAATGGATCAAACATTACTAACAACTTGACAACATGTGTTCAACCGCAGTGTAAGGCCCTTCGCAAAGGTTAACTGGTCATCTTCTAGCTGCTTATTTCTATATTTGGTTGTTAAAACTGGTACTACGGAGGTGAAATCTTTGTCCAGACCATATTAACATGGGTCAAAATTATAACATAATGAGTAAACAAGCAAATAAATATGCTGCATTATGCCTCATAATTTTTCTTTTCTTGCTGCAAAATTTAGTCAACCCTACATGTGCTTGCCTTAGGAACAAGGAAAACCTACTAGGTGTGGTCAGGCTTAACTAGACACTTGAACTAAAGTACACAACATATATTGTTAACACCCTTTCTTTACTCTTACTTCATCTGTCTGTATTTGGGAAGATTTTATAATATGAAGCAGGGTGACAAAGATTTCAGAAACAGTCTGAACAAAGACCGCATTAGACCTGAAATTTGTTTAAAAGGAGTAACAGATGTGAGGATTACAATTTGTAATATAAATCTGACAAGCAGTAGAAGATTTCATACCTAGGATTGAGATGGCATGATGAAAGCCCAATAGGTAAGCCCCTTGGATGGGGAGTGGTAGTATGAAATATACAGTTTATAACAATGTCTAGATGTTAAGAGCATATTTTCTATATATAACACTTATGCTCAGAGTCTTTGTATGGACAATGTGAAATTTTATATACCTTCTGATTTTACAACAGTGGAAGGTCTCTCTCTGCAAACACATATGTGGTGTAGGGAAGAAGGTGCGAGATTCATACAGCAAGTAAGAAAAGAGAAGTGTGAAGTCAGAGAATAATCATATCTTTAAAAATATCTTTATCTTTAAAAATAGCTTCCACCTCACTCACTAGAGCTAGCGGGAGAGGGGAAGCAAGCAAACAGGAGTGATGCAAGTGAGCAAGGAGGCAAAGTGAGTAGGGTTGGAAATACAAGTGCCCAAATTGGGCAGAGGAAACAGCAAACACATGTTGACAAGGGAGGTGAACGATGGCATGTAAGTGGGGTCAAGAAAGTAGGAGAAGAAAAAACAGAAAGCAGGCCATGAAGTGGTAAATGAGAGGTCAATGGACGCAGGGAAGACATTGATGAACAATGTATATCAACAGATGCAAAAATGTGTGTGTGCGCATTGTTCAAAGAAAAGTGCGCAGGAGTGTGTGCAAGTCTCATATGATGGTGCACATGTTGGTGCAATGTATCATCATGGACTGGACTGATGGTGCACTTGGGTGCAATGGTGTAACAATGGGTGCACTGAGGTACAAGAAAAAAAGCAGGGCATGAAGTGTGTCAATGAGAAGGTTGAAGGATGCAGGGAAGATACCCGAGTGTTTATTGATAAATGTAAAATATGTGTGCATTGTTTGAAGACGTGTGTGTATGTACGTCTCATGTATTATGGTCCACATGTTGGTGCAATGGTCCATGCACTGGACTGACGGTGCACTTGTATGTTTGCAGTGTAGTGCAATAATGCATGTAGTGAAGGCATTTGTTTGTGAAAGTGTGTGTGCATTAGATATGGACTGTGTGTGTGTTTGTATGTGTGTGTAATAGTATTTATTTAATGGTGAGCACCAGAACCAATAATGCAGCAGCACACGGTTTTATGACAAGATCTTAGGTCAAAGACCAATGACTTTTCCCTTGGTTTGCGAATACCGTTTCCACATATCAGTATGTTTTCTCATGGGAGCTAAATGACTACTGAGATTGCCTTCTTATCACAGGTGTGTAGACATACCAATGAGAGCCACATATGCTTGTGGGACATCAGTACTTCTCTAAACCATATTGGGTGTTGACACTAGTATCCATGCTGTCAACCAAACCACTCTGTGCCAGTCAGAGAGACTTGCACTATTACAAAGTAACACACATCTCATTACAGAAGTGTATTCATAACCTCCATCTTGGCCTCCATATCAAGGACCAGAGTGTGACATTTGAGTGTGTGTGTTGTTTGAAACCTTGGCCGGTGTCCATCAATACCCGAACACGACGTACCTTATGACACTGAGTCATGTAGTGACCATGCTCATGCAGTGGTGCAGGACCCTCAGGAGTGCAATAATTCCTGTTCCAACATGACGGTGCATTCATTTGCATCATAGAACTGTTTATGGCATGCTTTGATTTTAGGTCACTAGGCAGTGTTACACAGCAATGTAGGGACGTTTTTACAGCAGAAGCATCCCTTTGCCTTATTTCACCACTACACAAAAACGGAAAAAAACAAGTACAACTGGGCTGATACCACCTCTAGAAGGACAACCTTCCTCTTAACGAATTTTAAAGCAGCGGTTTGTGAAAAAGTCAAGGCTGGCTGATTGGCTGGAAGAAAGGTATAACTGCTGGGTACTACAGAAATGTGGACAAAGTGAGGTTGAGAGAGAACAAGGAACTTAAGGTCAAATAAGGCAAGGGTGAAAATTGTTTGCTCACCTTTCTATTCAATTCTAATGATTACTATGTTCCAGAAGGATAGTGAATAATATCCCCGAAATTTAGGATACCAGAATCAAGAACATGGTGTCCACTTTTCAAGAATGTATATATACTGTATATTCCAGCCACCACCTGTAACATTTACAAGCAAGCAAAAGACTGGAGTTTGGGTGTTTAATATATCAAAAATAGGAAAAGCTGGAGATGGCAAGTTCCTGTGGAGGGCTATGATCTTGTGCTTTAATACCAGCCATAATTAAAATGTAACACCATCCAGAATGGGAATTTGAGTTCTTTAATTAGCAAGGTACAGTCGAAGCATTTTTCCATCAATGCATTTTTTTTAAGACATTATTGTTTAAGGTGTTTTTCTTATCCACCTCAATGTTTTTAAATGTATTTGCAAGTGTGCTTTCTAAATTTTTGGAATCCACCTTTAATAGACTAGTCAATACTGTATTATATATATTTTTTCACTGAAAAAAAACAAAGGTTACAAGGACGTTATAGTTAGGCTCACATTTTAAACTTACAAAACCACAGAAATTCACCTGTTATAGTTAGAGCTATCTCAAGAAACTGTAACTCATGCCCTAAGGTAACTATAACTTGCGCCCCCGCCATGCACATGTTTTCGTAAAAAATCTTGCGTCAAATATTACATTGATAATATCAGTGATGTTATCAAAGATGTCATGGGTGCCGCAATTTGTGGGGTAATTAGCAGTGCATAGCGAGGGTGCAAGTTATGTTAGCTTAGGGCACAAGTTATACTTACAGGAGATAACTAACTATAACAGGTGAATTTCTATTATTTTGTATGTTTAAAATTTGAGTCTAACTATAACCTCCCTGTAAACTTTGTTTTTTTCAGTGAATTTCTATGGTTTTTTAATTCTATTTCCTAACTACAAAGTCCCGGTAACCTTTGTTTTTTCAGTAAATTTCTATGGTTTTTTTGCCGTAACAAGTTTTTAAATTACTATACGTTAATTCAACTACCGACACACATGGTAAGAGCTGGCCTGCGGCCTATCCCCTATATCCACCCAGCCGTGCATGGGGGGGTTGGCCGCAGGGCCTGCCCTGGGGTTGGTTGCTATCCAAAGATTTTGCTGGGGAAAAGACTTCAATGTTCCATCACGAGGAATGTTTAACATTCAAAACACTAGTAAATAAACAGACACGAGGATTTGAACCCTAAACCTACTGTGTCAGTCCAAGAGCTTTACCAGTAGGCCAAAAGTAACGAGCCTGTACTGTGCATCAAAACCTAGATATAACATTCGAACCAAGCATCTTGCTATTGTGACACTTTTGAGGTCATTGTATACAGAAACCATTGCAATACCAATCTCTCTTGCTCAAAGAAAGAGAGAGAGACAAAGTGAGAGACGGAGAGAGAGACATTTCGAGGAAGACTGGGACAGAGAGAAATTGAGGCAGAGAGGGACAGAGAGAAATTTTCAAGACTTCGATGAATCACATTCTTAGAATTCGATATTGAAAAGAAAAATGTGTTTGTCAAGTAAAAAGAGGGCGATCACATTTCAGTATATACCATCAATATCTGAATATGAAACGTACTTAAAACAGGAATGTGACTAACGACACACATTGACTGAACCCTCAGCCTTCACGGTGAGGACCTGAGACCTTACCCTCTAAGCCACAGATGACTCTTTCGTATGCAGTCTCCAGACAAAGATATGACATTCAACCCAAAGATTTTGATGGCACAAAGACGTAAATGTTCCATCACTAGAAATGTTTAACAGTCAAAACACTAGTAAATAAACAGACGCACTGCCATGAGATAACAGGATTTGAACCTTTGATCTACTGAGTGACAGTCCAAGAGCTTTACCAGTAGGCCACAAGTGACTTTGCTGTACTGTGCATCAAAACATACTTATAACATTCAAATCAAACATTTTGCTTGTGTCCCGCTTTGAAGTCATTCTTTGGATGGGCTATTGTTATTTCAATGGTCTCGCAATATAATGACTTCAAAGCAGCAGACAAGTTCTATGCTTGCTGCCAGGAAAGGACTGTAGGGCGAGCCTGAAGACCCCCACGGTCCTAGCCAGCTCCCGTTTTAAATAGCAGCTCCTTGCTTGCAGGAGAAATGTTTTTATCTGTTTCCCTGCATGCATATTTGTGTGCAGAGAAACAGATGAAAACTCAACTTTTTGCGAGAGGGAGATGTTTGATAACTCGAGCTTGCAGAAAGCGGAATTATGTTTGCATTTGCTTGGAGGGAGCGGTCAGCTCCCACCAAGCAAAAAGCTACCTCCTGACGGTGGGCACCTCGTGAGGTAACAGGAGCCAGCCCTGGGGAGTGGAGGTCTTCAAGGCCATCTTTGGCTTCACGAGGGAGGGCACGCGGGCCCACTCCATTGTTGGAATTTTGGCCTCAGGTGGTGATGGTACTCGGGGCTGAAGGGGCCCACATGACCCCACCACATATTTTATTGATTACCCCGGGGATGTGGTGGGTCCCAGGGCTGCGGGGGGATAGGGGGTCGCACCACCCCGCACATTAATTTAAATACATTTGCCCCAGGGAAGTAGTGGTCCCCAGGAATCTGCTGCCCGGACTTCCCCGCTCCATCAATTTTAAAATGTTTGCACCAGGTAGGTGATGGCCCACTGGGCGTGCCGCGTGGGTAACCCTCCCCCACCCCCGCATGGATAATACAGAATGCCCCTGGGAGATGGTGGTCCCTGGGCCTTTGATAAGCCCTGGGAAGAGGGGGCCCGTGCGCCCTCCTATTTTTCCACAATGCGCCCAGGACCTGCCCCACCCGGGAGCAATATTAAAAGCAAGCACGGGAGACCATGATTACATTTGATTTTGTTTTTTTAAATCACAGAGAATTTTTCAGATTGGCCACAGTTTTTGCCGTCATTTAAAAAAATATATATATACTTTTAAACCTTGGGCGGTGTTGGTGTACCTGGGGGACGCCTGCACCAAGACTAGGGGGTAGAGTAACAATGCCCCCTTTTCTTTTTTAAAACTCGGCTGAAGCCTCTAAACGGCTGCCAGCACTTCCTGGTTGAAGCTGGAAGCCAATCAGACCTCTGCACAAGATTGGGAGTATTTGCGTAGCCTTTGTGCCTCCAGATATACAAAACTGGTTGTCTTTTAATATTTCAAAAACTACTGAACAGATTTAGACCAAATACCAAAAAAAACACTCTTTCTGGACCAAGAGCTACCTTTCAGCCAAATTAGGGGTAATTCTGTCTAGCAGTTTGTGCTGCAGTCGTGTCTAAAATTTCTATGGGAGTTAAAGTTGGGAAAGCACTTTTTTTTTGGCCTCCCTCAGTCCCTGCTTATCGGATCACGCCGAAACTTTCCATGCACAACAAGATTGCATTCTTTTTTTTTAGAAAATTGTATGAAGATTTGTGCCAAAGATATAGTCCCTAAGGTAACTATAACTCTTGCAACGCACTCCTAATTACCCCACAAATTACGGCACTCATGACATCTTTGATAACATCATTGATAATATCAATGTAATAGTTGCAGTATAATTTTTGATGAAAAAAACTGTGCATGGCGGGGGCGCGAGTTATAGATACCTTAGGAATCGAGTTATAGTTCCTTGAGGTAACTAACTATAACTGGTAAATTTAACTTCTATTGTTTGGTACGTTTAAAATGTGAGCCTAACTCTAACATCCCTGCAACCTTTGGTTTTTCAAATATATATCTATCTATATATATATATATATCTTGTTACACTACCAGCCATCAAATGTAATAAAGTGGAACTGTCTGTTAAATATTGCCTTACAGACATCCAAACAAAGGAACTAAATAAGGAAAACAGTGGGCATTGATAACAATATATTACAATAAATACATGCTCCCTCCAAAATTTTCACAAAATATCTCCATTCAAATGTATCATATTTAAGTTGGATAAAGATAATGGTTTACCTGTATATCTGCAAACGATGTTACCACATTACTGTTAAAAAAAAAAAAAAAAAAAAGAGAGAGAAAGAAAGTACATTTTGGGTCTTGTTTTTCTAACAACAAATTTATCAAACACTTTCCTCGTCATGTTATCAAGCAATGCACAGGAAGGCAGGAAACATGCTACTGCATTCAGCTATGGTGCTCTTTCTTCAAAAAGAATAAACCAAGAGCAGAGACCATTCATCACCTTCTTACTCTTCCAAACACCAGATTTATGTTGGTTCACCAGACAAGCTTCATGCCCATGCCAAATGTGTCCCTTCAATAGATTATCTCTGGTGGTATCAGACAACTTTAGTACTGATGCAGCATATGTGAGGCACCCTACACACCCATTAAAGTCATTTAGGTCTGCTTGCATGGTGAACGCCAAAGGAACTTATTCTGCAACTAAACATTGGAGTACTTTTGCGTGAACTGCATTTGTGCCTTATACATGCCACCATGCGCTGTAGACATTAGGAAATTTAGATAGTGGGGAAAGGGTAAAGAGGTGGGTGTAGTGCCTCAATAAAGATCTCAAACAGGACTCTAATCAATTAACTGAGATCTTAATTGCACTGTGTATTATCTCATTTTGCTGTGAAATTAAAATATTTTCTTTTAACTAAAAGAGAAGCACTACACTGTTCAATATGTTACGGTCTATGTTGGTTAGTTGTTAAGTTTGGAGTTCTTTTCCCACACATAACCTCCCTGAGAAGCATTTGACTGTTCACCCTCGATATCCTGAGATATGCCACAGTGCAATGGACCCTAGGGCATGTTGCATACAACTTCATCTACCACATCTGGGGCTCAGCCGGGAGCACCCAGCAAATATGGTAATAGTATGGAGACAAACTACTTCATCCTTGGCCAGGGCATAGTATGTAGGTATAAACAAATGAAAGCTGTTGTGGAGGGAATACCAATAGGAAAGATAAGTGCTACAAGAGCCTTTTCACAATGGTCCAAAAAAAATGGACCAAATAGTACTCGGATGTATGAAAGTATGTAAAAAGGGCAAACACACTAATTTACACCAAATAAATAGAAACCTGAGCTTTTGATAAGAAATGTTTTGGCATTATCTCTTGTGTGAATGAACTATAAAATAATAGACCAGTGCTTTTTAACGTTTTAGAACTACGGCCCAATTTTCAGAACAAACTTTCACAACCCACCTAGCTTTAATGGACTTTTGGTGGGCGATTTTTTTACTTTAACTAAAGCAGTGTGTAGTAGAGCACGGTCAGACAACAAATTTTCCATTGAAATGACAACTACATTTGCACAGACAGGTTTACTGATAAAACGACATTTAACACAAATGATGTGTGGTAATCGGGTTTCAGTGAATCATTTTTATTTGTGCACCACCAAGTAAAGTGTCATGTTTGTTTTGATGCTATTAAAATATTTGTTTCCATCACACTTCAGAATTACACAAAAAAATGAACTTAATTTTTGCTTTTCTAACTGAGTGTGCACAGATATTTTACAGGTATATACATTCTGTTGTGTTACCAAAAAGAAAATGACATCCTACAGACTTTCCTTTCACACTCCCTGTACCCCAGCAAGATTGTCACATACTCCACTTCACTTTTCTTTCTCGGACTGCAACCACCAATCCCCATGGTAAAAAAATAAGCATCAATTTGTCAGAAGACCCAACCTGATATTTTACATTTGTCTTTGAAGTGCAGCAAATGTGACAAGATAAATACAGAATTTAAGAGCATCTATATTTATTGCTTGGACTTTTATGATCCACCCCAAAACAAACTGTGTTGTGGCCCAGAGTGTGAGAAATGCTATATTAGGCTATAGCAGTCAACTGAGTCACGTATATCTGGAACACTGATATACTTTTACACCCTACAGAACACTGCTGTGCCCTTAAAGCGATCATGAAGTGTTAATAATGCAAAAGGAGTCTTAGATACTTACCACTATATCACATCTCACATTATCTAGACAGAAATTCTATAATCACAGCTAACTTTAACATTAGTGTCTTAAGGATGTAAGGACCTTCAAGTTATGGACCTCTCTTTCCAAACAGGCTATACCGTTTCAAGGTGAATGGATTATTACTCCACGCACACCTCTTTGTGCCCCAGGGGGGTAGAAGTCACCCGGGTTGGTCTGTTGGGGGCACTGGCCCCAGCCTGAATACAAAACAAGCAAGATAAACCTACTATAGAGTGCTCAACATCCTCTCTCAGGGTGCAGGGATGTCAAAAAGGCATGTGCCTCTATTTTATTTAACCATTTCTGATCCCTCAAAAATTACACACCACTCCAAACGTTTCAAAACACAAATCCTCCAGAAACTCCTTGGGTTCCTCAGTACATCATACATTCCCTTCCATTTATAATATCATTTCCCCATGTACAGAAATTGCACTGAGATCCTCCCAACCCCATGTCTAACACAGGAAGGGGACACTGTTTCTTGTTAGCATATATGTTATAATCAAGTAATTTAAGAATAAGACTTACGCAGACAGGTCTTCAACATATGGCCCCAATATTGGATTCTCCCTCACTCTCAGCTGTTGGAAATAAAATATTGATGAGAAGCAGAAAGTAGAGGTCAGGTTGTACAACACTAAAGTAAAATATAACTTCACTCACAGACAACATCCCTGCTCCACTTGTATAAGCATGTTGCAAATTTGATCTTGGAAAGTATACAGAGGCTCTGATGTCACTATACTGTACACAGTTCTGTGTGCAGTCTTCTTTGTGACAAGCAGAACATACAACATATGGGAAAAATTAATAATTAAAAAAATATGCTGGCATACTGACAGAAGAAGTATGTGGACTAAACTGAATCAGACATTCACTACTTAAAATAATAAAATATATTGTTCTTCAACATTATTTTTTCCAAGCATTTTATTACAAAGGCTGTCATCCAGTACTTGAAATGCTTTAATCCCTGACACAGGAAGAGAAGTCTAAGAATGAAAGGAAGTGCAGAGTTCACTTCTACTAGAGCTACAAGACACAAATTGAAAGGGTACATTTCCCCCCTTCCCAACTGTAAAAGAATATAAACTCTTACTTTGAACCTTTGCTTCTACAGTGTATTTACAAACTGTACATGCCTCCTACAATGCTAATTGCCCTTTGAGGGTTTGATGACATTTCACAAAATGAAGGACTGTAAAGGTAAGAATGATGCTTACAGAAAGATTTAATGGAGAAAACTAAGTTCAAAGCATAGCAAAGAACAACATTTTTTACTATTGAAAATCTGTCCCCTTTAACAAATATGTATTATGGCAGCTGGGAGTGTCCTACAAATAAGAACTGCAAATAACACATTGGTATGCATTTTAAACCAAAAGAGGCATGCTCTAGAGAAGAGCAGGCACATGTACAGTGAAACAATGATAAAAGAGAGGGCAAGTTACTTACTTTTGGTAATGCCTTATCTGTAGAGACAATATCTAGTTGCAGATTCGTCTCCTATGAATTTCCCCTAAGCGTCAGGTGAACACTTTGCATGAGCAGTACCCCTGCGCACAGTTAGATGACCTTGATCAGCTCCGTCGTTGTCATTGTCCGTGCTGGATAGGACACTGCAGTACATAGCCACCCCGGAGCACTGATGGCAGTTTCTTTTCACGACTTTCCAGCTAAAAAGTGCAGAGATAGAGAACACAGACTACTGGTGCATCAAAACTAAGGCCCTGAAAGTGGAGTCCCTGCCCCTAGAAATCAGTTTGCAGAGCGGGAAGGATGGGAGGGTCAGTAAGGAATCTGCAACTATATGTGGTCTCTACCAGATAAAGCATTACCGAAGGAAAGTAACTTGTTCATCTGATAGAGATTTCAAGCTGCAGATTCCTTACCTTTAAATAGATACACAGGCAGCACCATCGCCGGAGGAGGGTCCGTGAACCAAGATCATGCTAAAAACGTATGCAGGACAGAACGGGCAAACTACCCGTCCCTGCGTACCTGACTGTCCGAATCTGCAGAGAAGCCCATGTTGCCACCTGACAGACGTCAAGAACAGAACTCCACGTGCTAATGCAGTGGTCGCTGCTGTAGCTTGAATAGAATGAACATGCAAACCTTCAGGGAGTTGCTCTTTGGCCAGGGTATGCCAGATATTATTGCAGAGTACAACCCATGTGGAGATGATCCGCTTCTTCGCTGCCCGATGTTTACTCTCACCCACATAACCGACAAAGAGTTTATCATCCACCCAGAACCCCTTTATATGATCAAGGTAGAATGCCAACGCTATTTTTGGGTCCAGTCAGTAGAGTCCCTCCTCTCTTTTAAAGGATGTGAGGGAGCGTAAAAAGTAGGCAAGGTGATGGATTGGCTTACATGAAAGGGTGTAACCACTTTTGGCAGAAAGGAGGCTCTAGTGCAAAGCACCACTTTCTCAGGCTAAATGGAAAGGTAGGGCGGATTAGATGATAATGCCTGGAGCTCACTCACCCTGCGGCCAGAGGTACTTGCCACAAGGAAGGCTATTTTCAGATTGAGAAGCTTGAGAGGACAATTGTGGAGAGGCTAGAAAGGTGCACACATCAGAAATGTCAAAAGAAAATTCATATTCAATTAGGGCATTATGAATAGAGATGGAGGAAAAAGGTGTGTAAGACCTTCGAGGAACCTATGAGCAATAGGGGACTTAAACAAAGAAGGCGGATCCGGCAGCCTCAAAAAAGCAGAAACAGAAAACAAATAACCTTTAAGTGTGCGCATTCAGAGCCCTGCTGGGGCAAGGAAAGGATAAACAATAGGACATCAGAGAGAGAGAGGCAGGGGGGGGGTCAACAGACTTGCCTGTGCATCACACCACAAATTTCATCCAACGACAAGCGTACACTGTTTTGGTGGAGGGATGCCTAGCTGCCAAAGTTACATTACAGACTTCGGATGGAAGGTCAAAAGCTATCAACTGTCGCCGCTAAATCTCCACGCAAGAAGGTGGACAGTGGACAGTGGACAGGCTCAGGTGCAGAACCCTCCACTGTTGCTCCAACAGAAGAAAGACCCTCCCAAAGGGGCAGTCTGATCGAAGGATCAATGGACATGCTCATCAGCTTGGCATATCAGACTCTCTGTGCCCAGTCCGGAGCCACAAGTATTACTTGGGCCCGGTTGTTCTTGATCTTCCTGAGAACTCTGGGCAGAAGTGGTATGGGTGGAAAGACGTGCATGAGTCCTGAGTTTCACTTGAGAGGAAAAGCATCTCTGAGCAATTGCCACTTTGGAGACTCCAATGTTCGAAACTGCTGACACAGCATGTTCTCTACGGAGATGAACAGATCTAACCAAGGCTTTCCCCACTGCTGAAAGAGACCATCTGCCATTCCCGGATGGAGCCCTCATTTGTGATCCTCTAGGTATTTTCAGCTGAGTTGGTCTACTCTGGGGGTTCAGACAGCTTGCCAGATATTGAACCACCAGCGATAAGCCCTGCTGTTCCAGCCACATCCAGAGGTACAGAGTCTCTTGACAAAGGGTCCACGACCCCAACCGGCTTGTTGCAGTACCACATGGCGGTCGTGTTGTTCGTGAACACCTGCACCAACTTCCCTATGGTACGGGGAAGAAATGCCTTCAATGCTAACCGGATCGTACACAGCTCAAACAGGTTGATGTGGAGTCCGGATTCCAATGGGGATCAGATGCCTCTAATTTCGACATCTCCCAGATGGCCAACCCATCCCAGAATTGACAAATCTGTCACTATCAGATCTGGTTGGTAGAGGGAGAGGGATCTGCCTCTGCCCCATCTCGGTTAATTAACCACCACTGCAGATCTTGTGCTTTTCCCTCTGAGATCTGAACCTAGTCGGAGAAATTTCCCTGATGATGCGCCCAATGAAACTTCAGGTCCCACTGCAGAACCTGCACATGCCATCTGGCATGTATCACCAGGAGGATGCAGGAGACCATGAAGGCCAACAACATCAGACTCATTCTCACCAAAATCCAGGGTAGAGGCGGAAACATCGAAATTATAGTCTGAATACCCTGGACTCACCACTCTGGAGGATAAGCCCATAACTGCACTGTGTCCAGAACAGCTCAGATGAAAGTGAGCATCTCAGAGGGGGTCTGCAAAGGTTGGAGGTCTGCAGTAGTCTGAAGGTGGGATATGACAGCCTGGGGTGAGCCTGCCTTCAACAGGCAGTTGTCGAGATAGGGGGAAGATTTAATAACCTGATCTGCACAGACGAGCTGCGACCACTGCCATCACCTCGGTGAACACCCAAGGGAGGCTGGTATGGCCAAAGGGGAGCACGGTTAACTGAAAGTGCCTGTGGCCTACTTTGACCGGCAAGTAACTACTGTGGGCAGGCAGGACGGGTATATGGAAATAAGCATCCAACACTACCATCCAGTCTCCTGGGTCCAGGGCAGAGAGAACCTGAGCCACAGTGAGCATCTTGAACATCTCCATCTTGAGGAAGAGATGGAGGGATCAAAGGTCTAGGACAGGGTGAAGGCCCTTGTCCTTTTTGGGTACCAGAAAGTAGCAGGAATAGAAACCACAACCTATTTCTGGCACGGGAACCCTCTCTATGGCTCCCTTAGCCAAGAGAGCCCCAACTTCCTTGAGGAGACAGGACTAGTGATCCTCCATCATCTGATCAAAGGATGATGGCATGGATGGAGGGGTAGTTTTGAAGGGAGTGGCCTCTTATAACTATCTGCAAAACCCACATGTCTAACATGATGGATTGCCAGCGGAGTAGGTGATGGTGGATCCTGCTTCCCACTTGCCCTGGGTGGGGAGTCAGACAAGGAAGGCTTAGTGGCTGCTGCAGGGGGGCGGGGATGGGGGCGGACTGGCCAGAACGCTGGCTCCCTGATCCACAAGGTCGGTGGCTCCCATGCCTTCAGCCATGCAGAGGCTGGGAAGCATGGTGGCATGGTGGCTGGCCAGGAATGGACGCAATTGGAGGCCCTTTACTTAGCCAGGAAAGGCTGCTGTGAGGCCCAGGGACCTGGCTGCAGCTTGAGAGTCCTTGAAGCGCTTGAGCGCAGTGTCTGCCTTGTCTTCGAAGAGATGCCATCAAAGGGTATGTCCTTCAAAGAAGCTAGGACATCCCCTGAAAAAAACAGACGTCCTCAGCCAGCCATGGTGTCTTAAGGCCAATGTCGACGAAACCGCTCTGTCCAGCAAGTCGCTCATGTCCAGTCCGTAACAAATCATGAACTTAGCTGCATCTCTCCTATCGCAACAGCCTGAGAGATTACAGCCCAGGCCTCTTCCAGGGACTGTGGCAGCACTTGTGCAAACATGCCCCACATAGTGTGGGAATAACGGCTCAAACAGCATGCAGTGCTCACAGACAGCAAGGTGAGGCTGGCAGAAGAAAACATCTTCTTCCCCAAGTTATTCCAGCCTTTTGGATTCCTTATCCTGGGGGAGCAGAAGGGAACGCGTCCTGCGATGTGGAAGGTTGGATCACTAAGCTCTTAGGGGAGGATTTGGGTGTTGCATAACAAAATCTGGGTCGCCCGGAGCCGGGCAGTAACAGCTGGCAATCGTCCGGTTCACAGGCGCCCCTGTGCTGGGTTTGCACCAGGTACCCTTAGGGCATCAAAAAATGGGAACAAGGGTTCTCAGGTGGAAGCTCCCGGCGGTAGCACTTTTGTCAGGAGGTTAGTCCTGAATGCCACTGAGGGCAACTCAAGGTTCAGGACCTCAGCTGCCCTCCTCACCACCATGGAATAAGCAGCTCCTTCCTCCGTAGTCATGGTAGGGGGAGAAAGCATGACAGTATCTGAGAAGTATCCATTCTGCTGGCTTCACCCATGTCTGAACGCCAGTCTATAAGTTCTTCATATGGCTGGTATTCTAAAAAGTCCAGCCACCCCTCCCAATCATCCCCTAGGCCGTAAGAAAAGGGCCCAGGATCCAACATAGGAGGAAAGGATCTTGTCGGAGTCAGTGTAGCACAACACCTATCCAGCTCCGAGTCAGAAATTACAATGGGGGTGCAATCGCCCGTGGCCGCTGGCAGCACCAGGAGCGTCTGCATTGGGACCGGCACAGGGGAAGGTCGAGGTGGTTCGACTGATGCTGGTCCAGATCCAGGAATGGACCCCAGGGTCACCCTGGGTGTCAGGGCCAGAGCTGCTAGCGTGGAACCCGAAGGGGCCCCAACCAGCTCTGGAGGCCCAAAGGTGCTCCTGCAGGGTCAAGCTGCACAAAAATGAGGCGAATGGCCCCCCGTAGAACTGTCGGAGTTGGGCAGGGGTCGCTCCAGTTCCCGAAATTCAGGGAAGCATAAAGTTGACCCAGGGGCAGGTTACTCAGAACGAGACCTAGAGCTCGCTCCTACGTTCCCTCGTCCAGTCGGCCAACGGATGCGCAGAACACTTTGACTTCTTTCTTGTGCCTCAACTTTCCTGATCGCCAGAGGACTGGAGCCGCCATCAACTTCAGGGATCGCTCCTTCAAAGCCTTTGGATGCACGGCTTGACACTCGGAGAACGGCTTTGGGTCGTGGTCACACTCCAGGCACCAAAGACACAAGGGGTGCGGATCGGTCACAGACGTCGCCCGATGATAGAATCCGCAGGACTTGAACTCTGTCCTTCTTGATGAAATCCTTGATGCAAGAGGAGTTGAAAACTCGTAAAACACTTAAACAAAAAGTCAAAAAAGGCAGTCAAAAAATTACTGAGGTGTTTCTCTCTTCAGATCAACCCTTGCTGGTGCAGAAACAAAAGAACTGATATCAGCGCACTAGGGTGGCGCTTATATATGTACCACTACGTCATATCTGGCGCACACGACTCTGACAACTGACACGTAGCCGATCGACACCATCCTATAGCGCGTAGGGGTACTGCTCATGAAAAAGCTCAGGATCCAGTCTGACGCCTGAGGGAAATTCAAAGGTAAGGAATCTGCAACTAGAAATATCTATCAGATGAAAAAGTTACTTAACTTCAGTAACATGCTTCCTGGTAGATAATCTGTCTACCTCCAGATTCCTCACCTTTTGAGTATCCCAGGCAGCAGCTGACAGAAGGTGACACTGGCTCCATCTTAGCACCGGAAACAACTCCATGGTGATGTTACTGGGGCCACATAATGCCCACTCTGGCGCTTTGAAGTCAGTTTCCTTGCTGTTTTCTTTTTAAGGTCATAGAGACAGAGACAAGGGAATGCCATCAACTGAGGCAGCGCAGTGTGCAGTTGTAACTGAGAGCTTATTATTTAGGCCTAGAACCATCCTTCAGAATGGGAGGTGGGTGAGGTCAGCAAGGAGTCTGCAGGTAGACAAAGTAACCACTAGAAAGATTGTTACCAAAGGTAAGTAACTTTCTTTTGATGTACACTTTGACCTGCAGATTCCTCACTTTTACAATAGATTCCAAGCAGTACCCTCTCAAGGTGGTGGATTTGAAGGATGGTCAGATGAGGAAATCCTGGAGGACTGAGCATACAAAATAGCCACGCCTTTCTCACCTCCAAGTCCAAGCAATAATACTTCGCGAAGCTATGAAGGGAAGCCCTTGTCACCACCCTGCAAATATCTGCCACTGGAACATCCCTGACCAAAGCGGAGGTGGAAGACTTCACCCTGAAGAATGATGCCGGATTCCCTTTTGCACTTTCTTCTTTTCCTATTTGAAAGGACATAGCACATTTTGATGCACAAAATTATCTAGCATGACAAAGTCCCTTCTGAACTGCTTTGTCCTTCCTCCTGTCTGTGCATCCAATAAAATGCTGGGCATGAGACCTGATCTCTTTGGTGTAGTAGCTGATTGCCCACCTTAGGTCTAGCCAGTGTAATTGCTCCTTCTTTTTGGTTGGAAGAAATAGAGGGTAAAATATGGGAAGTGTAATGGATTACCCCAGATGGAATAGGTTGACTGCATCAAGGACTAAAGTGATTTCAGTTCCAAGGACAAGTTTGGGTATGAAGAAGTATGCAAACAGCGGGCACACACTGAGCGTATGCAACTCATTAACATGCCTCAACGAGGAAATTGCAACTAGAAAAACAGTCTTGAAAGTCAACAAACTTAACTGACAACTTCGAAGCGGTTCAAAAAGAGACCCCACCACAAAGGTCAAAATCAAATTTAGGTCCCAGAGGAAATCTGGTTGTCAACTCCTACAGCAACCTAATCACTACAGGCGATTTAAAGAGGGGTGGCTGATCTGTGAGGCAGAGAACAGTAGAAATGGCTCATAGGTATCCCATGATGGTACTTGGTGGGCATCCATGCTGGGCCAGTGAGAGTGCAAATTGGAGAAGTCTTCAAGGGATCCACTTGTTTAGCACACCATCGGACAAATCTGTTCCACCTCTCAGAACAAACTTGTTGGAGGGTCAACAAGCAGACAGGACCATGTTGACCACCTCCAGTGGCATATGGATGCAGCTCAGAAGTCTCTGCTCAATCTCCAAGCACGCAGTTGTAGACTCTGGAAGTTGGGGTGTAAAATTTGCCCCCAAGGCTTCCTGTAAAAGATACTGGCAGACACAGAACTGTACACAAAAGGCACTGTTACTAGTGGCAAGGATCTCCACCAGGCAGGGATGTCTTGAGCCATTTCTGGAAGGAGATACCAGTCATGGTCGGCAAAATGACACAGACTGAGTCTGTCAGCTCTTGTGTTCAGAATCAGCTAAATGGTTGACTAGGCAAACATCATACTGGAATGCCCAGGTACAGAGTATCAGTGTTTCCCCAACACAGAAGACAAGACAACATTTCTCAATGTTTGTTGACATCCCACCTCACTGTTGTATTGTCAGTCAAGATCTAGATGGTTGACCACTAAGGAGAAGGAGAAAGGCCTTGAGCATTGGCCAAACTGCCCTCAGTTCAAGCAGGGTGATATGAAGTACATGTTCTTCTGGCGAACAAAGGTCTCCGTGCTTCAGTGGCCCAGATGAGCACCTCACCAAAGGGTGGATGCTCCGACATTACTGTGGCAGTGGCTGGAGGCAAACAGAAAGACATCCCATAAAATTAGGCTCTCCAGTTCCGATTACCAGGTTAGATCCACTACCGGGTCCCAGGAGATCACAATGGTGACTGCCAGGCCTGCCTCAAGTAGGAAGACACGCCTGTAGGCACTACTGGAGAGCACTCATGTGCCAGCATGCATATTTGACCAGGAGTATGCAGGAAGCCAGCAGATGCAAATACAATAGGACTGGAATCAGAGTTTTCACCCGAAACATCAGTATAAAATCCCAAATGTCCCAGATCCATGGCGGAGCAGGGAAGGCTTGAAGAGATGTGGTATCCAGTACTGCCCCAATGAACATGAGGCAATAAGAGGGCTCTATCATACTTGGGTACACTGAATCTACGCCTTACGTAAGTTAAAGTTCAAGAGCCTGAGATCTAGGATCGAATGTACTTTGTAAAGCTGGGCGCACTTAAAACATCAACCCTGCCTAATTTCCTACTCCTTTCTGTTGCAGGGCTGCCACCTCCTATTGCAGTATTCATATATGGTTTTCTGACCGAAGGTTTGGAGGACTGTTGGGGCAGAATGAAGGGAGAGGATTGCTAGAAGGGCAGGATATATCACACTTTTCTATGCTCTGAAGGACCTGCTTCAAAGTCTATAGAAAGGAAGGTATCTATCCTCCAAATGGCTGCACATGTTCCTTCAAGGATGAGCTAAAGCCACTTTCTGGGTGGTGTGGAGGATGAAGAGGGCTGCTGGGGTTGACAACTTCTTTACTGGCCAATGCCCCTGTATTGTCTGACAAGCTGTTCTGTTTTGGAGAAGGCTGTTCAGATTATTGACGTAAATTGAAGCCTTTGGAGAAGCCCCTGAAACTGAGAGCAATCCTTAACTTGGAATTGTAATTACAAAAATCAGGCTGTTGCTTTGCAGGTCTTAAAATGCTCCAAATCTGAATCTGCCTTATCTTCAAAAAGTATTAAAAGACATACCTAGTAACATGTTCTGAACATCCCCAGAAAAAGACAGTTGACCAAGCATGCTCTCTGAGGGCCACTAATGAACCTATTGCCATGGCTACAGATTCCGCTATATCATGACCATCTCTCATTATTTGTCAGGAGGCGTCCTGTCTGTCGTAAACCACCTCTGCTAAGCAGTCCCTTACGGTGGTCAGGCAAATTAGGTACAATCATCTGGGCCTTGTCCCAGTGGGCATGCGCTTATCTGCCTTACAAGCAGGCTGCATTAAGAGAAAGGAAAGCCAGGCTGCCTGTAGAGACATACTTCTTTACAAATGGCTCCAGCTTCTTAGACTCACTATCCGAAGGTGCTCTGGGACTGGATTCAGAGTTCAGCACATGAAGGAGCCTGTACAACTAAACTCCGCAAGGAAGGTAGAGGGGACTGAAAACGAGGGTCCCCTGGACCTGTTTGAAAGCACCTGATAATGACCAAAGTTTCTACTGGCGCAGTGTAGGAGGCTGGCCTGGCTTGTAATGGGTACCAAGGGGTACTTACACTCTGTACCAGGTCCAGTTATCCCTTATTAGTGTAGAAGAGGTGTTTCTAGCAGCTTAGGCTGATAGAAGGTAGCTATAGCAGAGCAGCTTAGGCTGAACTAGGAGACATGCAAAGCTCCTACTATACCACTGGTGTCATATGCACAATATCATAAGAAAACACAATACACAGATATACTAAAAATAAAGGTACTTTATTTTTATGACAATATGCCAAAAGTATCTCAGTGAGTACCCTCAGTATGAGGATGCCAAATATACACAAGATATATGTACACAATACCAAAAATATGCAGTAATAGCAAAATGCAAGCAATGTAAATTTACAGTAGATTGCAATAAGAGCACATAGGAATAGGGGCAACACAAACCATATAGTCCAAAAGTGGAATGCGAACCACGAATGGACCCCAAACCTATGTGAGCTTGTAGAGGGTCGCTGGGGCTCTAAGAAAACAGTGAGGGTTAGAAAAATAGCCCACCCCAAGACCCTGAAAGGTAGGTGTAAAGTGCACCTATATTCCCCAGAGAGCACAGAAGTCGTGATAGGGGAATTCTGCAAGGAAGACCAGCACCAGCAAAGCAACCAAAGTGGATTTCCGGACGAGAGTACCTGTGGAACAAGGGGACCAAGTCCAAGAGTCGCGACAAAGTCGAGAGTGGGCAGATGCCCAGGAAATGCCAGCTGAGGGTGCAAAGAAGCTGCCACCGGATGGTAGAAGCTGTGGATTCTGCAAGAACGAAGAGGGCTAGAAACTTCCCCTTTGGAGGATGGATGTCCCACGTCGTGAAGAAGCTTGCAGAGGTGTTCCCACGCAGAGAGACCGCAAACAAGCCTTGCTAGCTGCAAGGGTCGCGGTAAGGGTTTTTGGGTGCTGCTGTGGCACAGGAGGGACCAGGATGTTGCCACTTGGATGAGGAGACAGAGGGGACGCCCAGCAAGTCAGGGAGCCCTCACAGAAGCAGGCAGCACCCGCAGAAGAACAGGAACAGGCACTTGGAAGAGGAGTGAACCGGAGTCCACCCGAAGACACAAAAGGGAGTCCCACGACGCCGGAGGACAACTCAGGAGGTTGTGCACTGCAGGTTAGAGTGTCAGGAGCCAGGCTTGGCTGTGCACAAAGGAAATCCTGGAAGAGTGCACAGGAGCCGGAGCAGCTGCAAATCACGCGGTACCCAGCAATGCAGTTTAGCGTGGGGAGGCAAGGACTTACCGCCATCAAACTTGGACTGAAGAGTCACTGGACTGTGGGAGCCACTTGGACAGAGTTGCTGAGTTCCAGGGACCACGCTCGTCGTGCTGAGAGGGGACCCAGAGGACCGGTGATGCAGTCTTTTGTTGCCTGCGGTTACAGGGGGAAGATTCCGTGGACCCACTGGAGATTTCTTCAGAGCTCCTGGTGCAGAAAGGAGGCAGGCTACCCCCAGAGCATGCACCACCAGGACACAGGCGAGAAAGCGGCAGGATCAGCGATACAAGGTTGCAGTAGTTGTCTTTGCTACTTTGTAGCGGTTTTGCAGGCGTCCTGAGCAGTCAGCGGTCGATCCTTTGGCAGAAGGTGAAGAGAGAGATGCAGAGGAACTCTGATGAGCTTTTGCATTCGTTATCTAAATAATTCCCCAAAGCAGAGACCCTAAATAGCCAGAAAAGGAGGTTAGGCTACCTAGGAAGGAGGATAGGCTAGCAACACAGGTAAGAGCCTATCAGAAGGAGTCTCCGACGTCACCTGCTGGCACTGGCCACTCAGAGCAGTTCAGTGTGGCAGCAGCACCTCTGTTTCCAAGATGGCAGAGGTCTGGAGCACACTGGAGGAGCTCTGGGCACCTCCCCTGGGAGGTGCAGGTCAGGGGAGTGGTCACTCCCCTTTCCTTTGTCCAGTTTCGCGCCAGAGCAGGGCTGGGGGATCCCTGAACCGGTGTAGACTGGCTTATGCAGAGATGGGTACCATCTGTGCCCATCAAAGCATTTCCAGAGGCTGGGGGAGGCTACTCCTCCCCAGCCCTGACACCTTTTTCCAAAGGGAAAGGGTGTAACACCCTCTTTCTGAGGAAGTCCTTTGTTCTGCCTTCCTGGGCCAGGCCTGGCTGGACCCCAGGAGGGCAGAAACCTGTCTGAGGGGTTGGCAGCAGCAGCAGCTGCAGTGAAACCCCAGGAAAGGCAGTTTGGCAGTACCCGGGTCTGTGCTAGAGACTCTGGGGATCATGGAATTGTCTCCCCAATGTCAGAATGGCATTGGGGTGACAATTCCATGATCTTAGACATGTTACATGGCCATGTTCGGAGTTACCATTGTGACGCTATACATAGGTAGTGACCTATGTATAGTGCACGCGTGAAATGGTGTCCCCGCACTCACAAAGTCCGGGGAATTTGCCCTGGACGATGTGGGGGCACCTTGGCTAGTGCCAGGGTGCCCACACACTAAGTAACTTAGCACCCAACCTTCACCAGGTGAAGGTTAGACATATAGGTGACTTATAAGTTACTTAAGTGTAGTGGTAAATGGCTGTGAAATAACGTGGACGTTATTTCACTCAGGCTGCAGAGGCAGGCCTGTGTAAGAATTGTCAGAGCTCCCTATGGGTGGCAAAAGAAATGCTGCAGCCCATAGGGATCTCCTGGAACCCCAATACCCTGGGTACCTCAGTACCATATACTAGGGAATTATAAGGGTGTTCCAGTATGCCAATGTAGATTGGTAAAATTGGTCACTAGCCTGTTAGTGACAATTTTGGTATACAGAGAGAGCATAACCACTGAGGTTCTGGTTAGCAGAGCCTCAGTGAGACAGTTAGGCATCACACAGGGAACACATACATATAGGCCACAAACTTATGAGCACTGGGGTCCTGGCTAGCAGGGTCCCAGTGACACATAACAAATATACTGAAAACATAGGATTTTCACTATGAGCACCGGGCCCTGGCTAGCAGGATCCCAGTGAGACAGTGAAAACACCCCGACATATACCCACAAACAGGCCAAAAGTGGGCGTAACAAGGCTAGAAAGAGGCTACTTTCTCACACGCAGGATGGGGTTTCTTCCACACACTGGCATCACCGGGTCAAAGATCACCTTGTTCAAATAAAATCAAGTCTCCAACACATTGGTAGAGGTTTGAAGGACCTCAGTAAGGATGTTAGTTTCATTTCCACCAAACAAAGAGACAATGCTAAAACATCTGCAGCCTTTTGTAACAACACAGAAAGATGCCAACTTAAGAAATGTCAGAACCTGTAGAGCAGTCTGTCTGCAACTCTGGAAATATGTCCAGTTTAGCCTGTTCTAAGCCCAGAAAGCCGCCAGTGGCAGGCAATGGCACCAACAGAACCGAAGCCAGTGCCACTGGCCAATCAAGGACAGATTTAGCATATGTCATGGTCAATAAGTCATACTGGAAAGGGTTGAAATATATTGCAATATGATAACATCCTATGCTATTTCAGCACCACAGCTACCAGCTACCGATCTGGTTCCACAGATATTAATGTTTGTTATCAATATAATTTACCATTCTAATCACCTTTGCAGCAAACGTTGCAGACAGAAAAACTGAACTGACAAATCAGGTGTTGTACATAACTATATGTTGTTTCAATGTCTATTTCTACAGCTCTAAAATGTAGTTGTATGTAGCTCGGTTCGCGTTGTAGCACCCCCAACTTTTTTGTCTGGCATCAGTATGACTGTAGTGCACTGGGATCCTACTAATCAGGGCCCCAGTGCCAGTGCTCTCTCCCCTAACTCTGGTTGCTGCTAAAAACTTTTAACACCCGCAATTGGCATACAGGTGCACCTATGTAAGTCTTTTGTACATGGTACTTAAGTAACCAGGGTATTTGTACACCAGGGGACGCCCATGGTCTGCAGTATGCATTATGCCACTCATGGGAGACCATGCAAACTGTGTCTGTAGGCCTGCCATTGCAGCCTGCATGAAATGGTGCCTGCACCCTTTCAACGCAGATATAAGGCTTGCCTTATTTCCTGATCACTGCACTTAGACAATGCAAGTCACCCCTCAGGTAGGCTCTTCAGCCTAAGGGCAGGGTGCATGCCCCCACGTGTGAGGGTACCCTTGTATGAGCAGGGTACCCCTACAAACCCAAGACTTCATTCCCTGGGCTTTGTAAGTGCAGGGAAGCCATCTTAAGGTATATAGTGGACACTGGTCAACATGAGTGTTCCAACTACATAATGGCTTCTCTGAACCTTGGCATGTTTAGTATCAAACATGTTTGGATCATGCAACTACACTGATTCCAGTGGCAGTTGCAAGATCTCCTGTATCTGATCTGACCATCTCCTGTACCCTGGGGGTTCCTTGGACGATCTCCCCCGTTTTGCCGGTGCAGCCTTACACTGCTGCTGACCCCAGACACTGGTCTACCCTTCTGCTTGAGAGCCTGGCTCAGACAGAGAAAGGCAGAACAAAGTATTTCCTCTGCAAGGGAGAGGTGTGATCACCTCCCCCTGTGTTTTTAGGTGTCTAAGGGCTGGGGTGGGGTGGCCTCCGAGTGCCACCAGACTGCTTTGAAGGGCACATTTGATGTCCTCCTTGAACCCCTAGTTTCTGCTCTGGTACCAAACTGCACAAAGGACAGGGGAGGGACCACCCCCCTCCCCCTCCAGCTCCTACACTGTGCAGGTGCACAGAGCTCTGCCATGTGTCCACTTGATTCTGCCATCTTGCAAGAAAGATGGGCAGAGGCCCTTGGGAGCATCTGACTGGTTAAGCCAGGTAGATGAAGTCCCTCACCCCCTCTGATAAGTGGGTCATTTCTGAGAGTGACCAAACCGCTTTTAGGGTTACTTAAGGGCTCCCCGTGGGTCCTCAGATTCGTCGAGCAAGACTCTACAAGGAACTCTCTGCAAGATATCTTCTGCTCCTGGCCTCTGGCTAGTCTGCTTTGGAACCGAAACGTCTGCTTCTGGTGGGAATGCTCCCATTACAACATTGTTTCTCCAGATCCTACAAGAATTCTGCAACATCCACAACTGTGCATCCTCCAGGGTCATAAGGACTCTGTTCGCACCTGGAAGCTTAAAGGAATCTCCATGCATCAGCAGCCACCTCAAGACAACGTCGACCGGCTGGTGGGGTCTGCTGTCCCATGGACATCAAAAGGCTCTGCATCACATGTGTTAGGTCTGCTGTGGCCTCCTCTGGGTCCTGACTGTCTTCTGGCCAACTTGAGAAACTGTGGGCCCCTGCTCCTGCCACTAGACTGGAACCCCTGCACACGCAACTGTTGTTCTTGTCAAGGCTTGTTAGCTCTTCCTCCAGGAGATCTTCATGTGCCAAGAAGCCCCCGCCTCCAGCACCCTGCAACTTGAAGGGCAACGTCTGCTGGCCTTCCTGTGTGCTGAGGGTCAACCTTGACTCCCCCTGATGGATAGTCTCCTGGACCTTGCGGGTCACCAAAACTTTGCAAATACATCTTTAGCTCCTGCTTGAATTTGCCAGTGCTTGTTGGTGACTTGGCTGGTCACGGACACACTTGCAATCCGGCAACTAAAAGCTCGTAGACAACTCCTGGGATCTTCCGTAGCCTCTGGATCCCGCAGCTGGACTTCTTCCTCCATGGCCTGCAAGAACTTCACCTCTAGGAGGGTGGACATTGCCACGTGCACCACTTGGGCACCTTTGAGTGTGCTAGACTCTGTCCCCTTTCTTTTCAGGTCCTCTACGTCTGGAATCGGTCCCTAGGTTTCAGCGGTCTGGTCCACGGGTCGCAACAGCAGCTGGGCTATCCAAGGCTTCCACTGTTATCAGTGAGAGTCTATTCTACCCTCTGCATCTGGGTCCCCTAGTGCAGGCACGCCTCTCTTCTAGGTATCCTGGGGTGGGGGCACTCTCCAACCTTCCTCATGTCTGTTGGTTTCCTCGGGGTCCACTGGGAAGGGTCCTGAAACACACAAACTCCAACCACTACTTCCCTGTGTTAGTTTATGGGACTACTAGGTAGGTAACCACTCTGCACCTGGTCACTGGGGATACTTGGTGTACTTACCTCTGGTCTTTTCATCCTTACCCAGCTCCTAGATAACTACTATACTTACCTTGGTTGAGTTCACTATTTTGCATCCCACTTACTCAGTGTTTGCCCTCCCCCCCCCAATAGAGCCCTGTATATTTTATACTATTTCTGCTTGTTATGTAGTGTATTTATTGTGTGTAGATATCGCCAAAGGGAGGTATACCAATGCTAGTCTAGTAGTTAGTGCAGTAATAAAGCATCCTTTATTTTTGCAACACTCGTGTGGTTCTTTCTTGTGCATGAGTTACTGTCTGACTACTGTGGTATTGTAAGTGCTTTACATTCCTCCTGGATAAGATTTAGCTGCTCACCTCAGAGAGCTTTTGCTACCTGGGCTCCTATTCACTATCACCAAGGGTTGCCTGGACTCATTATAGGGTCCCACACCATGGGTGTATATCATAAACTGAGCCAGCCTCCTACAATAGTATTTAATAATTGTGCTTTAGACTTTTAGAACAGCTGTCAATACATTATTTAGGGTTTTGGATATGATTCACATATCCTGTACAAATAAGTATTTGAGTGACTTCCTTTGGGTACACCACATTCGGAGGCATTGTCTTCTTGTAAAAGATGCATCAGAAAAAAGCTTGAATTCCTGAAGGCCTGAAAAATGAACAAAAAAAAAAACATAATCCAAAATCATGAGTCAATTATCTTTGTTAAAAAAGAATCTTCTCAGATGTTGAGAACCAACATAAAAAATGTTAAGGTCCCACTGCATTCCTACACAATATTTAGGAGGTAGAACACCATTATTCTCGTTCTTGCTGACAAACATGTTCAGAGCATGATGTTGATAATACTTTTGCTACAGTTTACAAAAGTAGGCATGCAGTTTTAAATCCTACCGGTTGCTTTTTCTGTCCATTTTCTGAGGTGAGAACAAGCAGATCGTGGATTTTTTCATTGTAGATTTCAAAGTAGCTCATTTCAAGATGATATGAAATCTAAAACAAAAAATGTTTTTATGTTTTTAGATGCTACTGGTTACCAATATCAGTGCAATTTTTTTATGTTTATACTCATACCCATTCATTTTTTTCTACTACAAAAATTGCCAGAAAATGGTGTTTCTAAACAAAAGCTAATGTTTTGTATTCTATGCGGGAGAGGTTAAAAAATAAAACCAGATATCCAATTATGGCAAAAATATGCATGCTTTTTCAACCGTCTGGAACAGATGATTTAAATGCATTCTGCCAATGGTAACGAAAATCCTTATTCTATGCTAAATACCAGAGATTTCTAAAACAGAAGTACGTAGTGGTAAAAAGTGCTTTGAAGTGGTCTTGGTAACAACATGTTAGCATTATTCAAATAACTACATAAAATAAAAAGAAACACATTCTCTTGTACAGTGTATTATCATTTTTCCAACATGCAGACATTTTCTCTTTTTCCAGTAGCTTGTATAAAAGGTGTTTTTTTCAGGAAAAGGAATGGAAAAATACAGCTGAAAATAAGAAAATTCTGAATTGTGAAAGTGGTGACTTGCCTACTTTGTTTTAAATGCCCGTAATGGTTACGTCCATGGCTGCGCTGTTCAGGCGCCACGGACGTAACCATTACATCCAGGTATGGGACCTTTTGGGGAAGCGCTACCCCCAGAACCTCGCCCCCCCAATTACGTCAGCGTGCAACATCTAAGGGTGCAGGACGCGATGGAAACAATTTGCTTCCAGCGCATCTACGGAGGAACAGCTACGTTTATCCTCCGGGTGGGCGGGGGAGGGGTTACAGAAAAAGAGGCATTGAGGTAAAGGAAGGGTTTTCCTTTCCCTCGATGTCTCTTTCAGCATTCCTGCTGCCCGATCACGATGCGATCGGGCAGCAGGAATGCCCACTAGACACCAAGGAATTAGTGTGTGTGTGCGTATGTTTGTGTATACGGTGTGGGGGAGTGACCCCTTGGGCAAGGGTCACTCCCCTTGGGGGGGGCATTATATTCATCGTTGTTTCTTTCCCCTTTGGGGTAGATCAGCCTTTATTTTTAGGCCGAGAAAGCCACTAGAAACCAGGGATTGTTTTTGTGGCTGTTTGTTTGTGTTGGGGTCGGCCCCTTGAGCAAGGGTCGCCCCCAAGGGGCAAAAAGCACTATTGGGAAGATCTGCCCCCCCTCGGGGCAGATCGGCCTATTTTTTTTTAGGCCCATCTGCCCCCCTTGGGGGTAGAATCCACTTAGCGCCAGGGATCATGTCTGTGTGTGCTTTGTGTGTGAGGGGTGGGGGGGTGGCCCCTTGGGGAAGGGTCATCCCCCAAAGGGGGCAATAGATTCTATGCCATTTCTGCCCCCCCCCCCATCCCTTGGGGGCAGATTGGCCTATTTTTTTTTTGGCCCATCTGCCCCCAAGCAGAGAACACTAGACACCAGGGAACATTTATTAATGGTTGGTGGCGGCAGCGCCGTGCATGCATGTGTGGGGAGGTTCCTTCACAGTGATAGCAAATGTTTCAAATCAAGGGAAAATTGTATTATCCTACACCCTGGAGCACAAGTGCAACCATCTGTAGCTCTCTCTTGTTTTGCTTGAAGGTTGATATAACAATAAAAATATATTTAAAAAATAAAATGGTTGGTGGCGGGTTGTTTGTCAACTGGCGAAGTATTTGCATTTATGATAACAGTTTATTTCTCCTTTTTGTTCTAGTTCAAAGCTTTTGCTTCCTTTGCTGTGGCTTCTTGCAGTTTTGGCAGTGGTTGTCCTGCGGTTTGCATAGTTGCATGTTTTAGGTAAGTAAATAAGTTTACTCCAAAGGAGTATTGTTGCCATGCATGAATGACATGTTTGTAGGTGGTGTACTGAATGCAGGATTGTGTGTGAAATTGTCCTTAGATTTATGCACAATCATATTTGTGTTGTCTTATGTCCAATTTGCTTTTCTTTTTTCTTTTTAGTGGGATATCATTGGTGATTACTGTGGCTGTGCAAAGTAGTTGCTGGTGAGTCAAGCTTTTTCAGGAAAGTGAGCAGTATAGTTTTTGAGTTTATAACTCTTAGTGATAAAGCTACACTTTGTTTATTACTTATCTTACACAGTGCTGGTTATTGGTGGTGCATCTGTCCAGTTACTTTTTGTAGGAAGGATCATGGCTAGCTGTAGGATGACCACTCAGCAGGTTGTTGGTGTGCTTTTTGAGTTGTCTTCTGACCATGATTATGAGACTGACTCTGCATCTGAGGCAGAGGAGGAAGTGCAAGATTCTGGAAGTGAATTTTCTGTTAGAGAAGAATCATCTGATGATGAAGCCACTCTCAGTGCTGATGAAGGGCATGTTTTAGAGGAGGACACTGATGTGCCAACGGTGCAGCAGCCAGCGGCTGAAAGGCTTCCCATTGGAAGACCTGACACGTGAGTTGCACCAAACATGGAGCAGCCACAGTTGCCTGCGTTTACTGGTTTCCCAGGGTGTCGAGTTAATAGGGAAAACCTTTTGCCTGTCAACTTCTTTGAGTTGTTTATGAACGATATATTTTTGGGAGAGATTGTTGAGCAGACTAATTTGTATGCAGAGCAGTATTTGAGGGACAACGCTGCCAGACTTAGACCACACTCTAGAGCTAGCCGGTGGATTCCCACAAATCTGGAAGAATGGAAAAAGTTTGTGGGTTTAACTTTTTTGATGGCGTTGATAAGGAAGCCATCACGGTCTTCATATTGGCCCCTTGATGGCAACTGCTATATTTCCTGCAATCATGAGTCGTAACCAGTATGAGCTTCTTCTTTGGATGTTGCATTTTGTAGATAATACTTTAGCCTTGCCACAAGATCACCTTGATTCTGACCATCTTTTTAAGATTAGATCTCTTCTTGATCATTTGGTAGATCGGTTTTCAGAGATCTATGTTCCAGGCAAAGAAATATCTGTAGATGAGTCTTTGGTCCGGTTCAAGGGTCGTTTGTTTTTTAGGCAGTACATTCCTAGCAAAAGGTCACGGTATGGAATTAAATTGTATATGCTGTCTGAAAGTAGTACAGGATATGTGTATAATTTACGGGTCTACATTGGTAGGGATTCCAGTATTGACCCCCTTGGTTGTCCACCCACTTTTGGAGTTAGTGAGAAAATTGTGTGGGAACTTGGTAGACAACTGTTTAACAAAGGTCACCATTTATATGTAGATAACCTGTACACTGGAGTTCAGTTGTTCAAGGAGTTGTTCAGAGCGGACACTGTTATTTGTGCCACAATCCGCTCTAATCGGAAAGGCTATCCAAGAGAGTTTGTCTGTAAAAAAACACTTGAGAAGGGACAGTGCAGTGCCTTGCAGAATGATGAGCTGCTAGCTCTGAAATGTGTACACAGGAGGGATGTGTACATGCTAACTACCATCCATGATGAGAGTACTTCACCTGTGGCAGTTTGGGGTCAAGTTGCTGAAGTGCGCAAACCTGTGTGCATTTTAGACTACAATAAGCACATGGGTGGTGTTGATCAGAGGTTGGAACCTTACACTGCTGCTCGTAAGTCTTATGTTTGGTATAAGAAATTAGTGGTTCACCTGTTCCGCTTGCCAACTTTTAATGCTTTTGTTGTGTTCAAGGATAGTTCTCCGGAGTCAAGGATAACATTTGTGAAATTTCAGGAGTCTATCATAGCACGCCTTGTTGTGCTGGAACAGGCAAGAGTTCCTAGAGTAGCAGTGATGGAGAATGTGGATAGATTGAAAGATCGTCACTTTGCTGAGCACATTCCTCCCACGGCCAAAAACAAAAACGATCCTGCTAAGAGATGTAGAGTCTGTGCTCGAAGAGGTATCAGGAAGGAGACTTGGATGTACTGCCCTGATTGTCCTTCAAAGCCTGGGCTCTGTGTGGGTGGCTGTTTCAGGAGATACCACACACAGAAGAATTATTGGGAAATACCGTGAGTGTAAACTGCTGTTTTATATTTTCATATGTTCAGTTTCATGGTTGGCATTACTATCATGAATTCAGTTAGAGCTTTTGTGTTTGTAGTTTTGTACTTTAAAAACCAACCAAAAAAAAAGTGATGGCGGTGTGCATGGACTGGCGCTTAGCCTGTGTGTGTAGTGTGGCGCTTGGCTGGCGGTGTGCGTGGAGTGGCGCTTGGCTGGCGGTGTGCGTGGAGTGGCGCTTGGCTGGCGGTGTAAATATTGACTTGCTGTTGGCTACTGCAACACACTGCCAGCCAAACATCAGTCCACACACTTCCATCAGCTGGTGTGATTTCTGTATCAGGAATGAGGACATATGTAAGTGATGGGCCCTCAAGTGGCGCTGTCTGTCGATGCAAGTGTTGTAATATGCTGGGCCCGTGGCTGGCGGCGGGAATGGTCTTGTGCATGCCATGTATTAAAGGTGTGTGAATGGACTGTAAAGCAGTTGGTACCTTGTCGTGGCTTTACAGCTCATGAGCTGGGAGTCACTGGTGCAGTTTTTTGGCCTTTCAGTTATTAACAGTGCATTTCATTTTTGTGAAATCTCTTGTTAATAAAATTTGATCTACTGAACCATCACTCACCCTTGTGCCAAATCCAACCAGTATGTGTGGCAAAAATAACAAACCTGCTCCGCTGTAATTAGGCGTTGCAGCACACCCATGACACGCTAGGTGACTCGGGTGGGACCCCGATGATGAAGCATGCCACCAACTTTGTTGGTGGGTGAGGGGTCTTTTTTTTTTTTTTTTTTTTTAGCATAACCTAAGTGCGTTTCTTTTCACAGAAGGATGTGGATACATCAAAATGATCTATTACAAAACTACCTCTTTTTCTGGGGGGGGGGGGGGGAGGCACCTGTGTTTTTGGTCCCTGGGGCGGCGTCATCTAGGGAAACATCAAAATGATCTATTGCAAAACTACCTGTGTTGGGGGGGGGGGGGGGGGCGAGGAGGGGGGCACCTATGTTTTTGGTCACGGGTGCGGCCTTCATCTAGGGAAACCTACCAAACCAGACATGTTTTAAAACTAGACACCCCAAGGAGTCCAGGGAGGTGTGGCTTGCCTGGATCCCCCAACATTTTCTTACCCAGACTCCTCTGCAAACCTCAAAATGTACTTTAAAAAAAAGCATATTTTCCTCACTTTTCTTTGTAGGATAACCGCTCCGGCACAAATTTTCTACCAACCAGCGTTCCCCTCAGTCTCCCAAGTAAAATGATACCTCACTTGTGTGGGTCCCAAAAGCATAGTCGACCTAAAAGATGTATAAAAGAAAAATATGTGCTTATCAACTCGCTGTGCTAACCCCTCAATCTATACAGGTTATTGGCATTTTTCTGTTGCAGGCACCTGGGCCACCCACACAAGTGAGGTATCATTTTTATCGGGAGACTTGGGAGAACGCTGGGTGGAAGGAAATTTGTTCCTCCTCTCAGATTCCAGAACCTTCTGTCACCGAAATGTGAGGAAAAAGTGATATTTTTGGTTTTGCCAAATTTTGAGGTTTGCAAAGGATTCTGGGTAAGAAAACACTGGGGGATCCACACAAATCATACCTCCCTGGACTCCATCGGGTGTCTAGTTTTCGGAAATGTTTGGGTTTAGTAGGTTTCCCTATATGGCTGCTGAGCCCAGGACCAAAAACGCAGATGCCCCACGCAAAAACAGTTTTGTATTTGATAATTTTGATGTGTCCACATAGTGTTTTGGGGCATTTCCTGTCACGAGCATTAAGCCTACCCACACAAGTGAGGTACCATTTTTATCGGGAGACTTGGGGCAACGCTGGGTGGAAGGAAATTTGTGGCTCCTCTCAGATTCCAGAACTTTCTGTCACCGAAACGTGAGGAAGAAATGTTTTTATGGCCACATTTTGAGGTTTGCAAAGGATTCCGGGTAACAGAACCTGGTGAGAGCCCCACAAGTCACCCCATCTTGGATTCCTCTAGGTGTCTAGTTTTAAAAAATGCACAGGTTTGGTAGGTTTCCCTACGTGCTGGCTGAGCTAGAGACCAAAATCCACATATAGGCACTTTGCAAAGAACGGCTCTGTTTTCTTTGGGAAAATGTGATGTGTCCATGTTGTATTTTGGGGCATTTCCTCTTGCGGGCACTAGGCCTACCCACACAAGTGAGGTACCATTTTGTAATCGGGAAACTTGAAGGAACGCAGGGTGGAAGGAAATTTGTGGGTCCTCTAAGATTCCAGAACTTTCGGTCACCAAAATGTGAAGAAAAAGTGATTTTTGGGCCAAATTTCGAGGTTTACAAAGGATTCTGGGTAACAGAACCTGGTGAGAGCCCCACAAGTCATCCCATCTTGGATTCCGCTAGGTGTCTATTTTTTAAAAATGTGCAGGTTTGGTAGGTTTCCCTAGGTGCCGGCTGAGCTAGAGGCCCAAATCTACAGCTAGGCACTATGCAAAAAACACATCAGATTTCAATGTAAAAATGTGGTGTGCCCATGGTGCATTTCCTGTCGCGAGCTTTAGGCCTACCCACGCAAGTGAGGTACCATTTTTTATCGGGAGACTTGGGGGAACACAGAATAGCAAAACAAGTGTTATTGCCCCTTGTCGTTCTCTACAGTTTTTTCCTTCCAAATGTAAGACAGTGTGTAAAAACGGCATCTATTTGAGAAATGCCCTGTAATTCACATGCTAGTATGGGCACCCCAGAATTCAGAGATGCGCAAATAACCACTGCTTTTCAACACCTTATCTTGTGCCCATTTTGGAAATACAAAGGTTTTCTTGATACCTATTTTTCACTCTCTATATTTCAGCAAATGAATTGCTGTATATCTGGTATAGAATGAAAACCAATTGCAAGGTGCAGCTCATTTACTGGCTCTGGGTACCTAGGGTTCTTGATGAACCTACAAGCCCTATATGTCCCCGCAAACAGAAGAGTCCAGCAGACGTAACGGTATGTTGCTTTAAAAAAATCTGACATCGCAGGAAAATGTTACAGAGTAAAACGTGGAGAAACATGGCTGGTTTATTTTCACCTCAATTTAAATATTTTTTAATTTCAGCTGTTATTTTCTGTAGGAAAACCTTGTAGGATCTACACAAATTACCCCTTGCTGAATTCGAATTTTGTCTACTTTTCAGGAATGTTTAGCTTTCCGGGATCCAGCATTGGTTTCATTCCCATTTCTGTCACTAACTGGAAGGAGGCTGAAAGCACCAAAAAATAGTAAAAATGGGGTATGTCCCAGTAAAATTGTGTTGAAAAATTGGGTTTTCTGATTCAAGTCTGCAATACACATAAGGAACATCTCTCTTCTCTTTCTGTATCTTGATACTTCGCTGCCAGCTACGTGTCAATGGTCTTCTCTTGACTGCAGCAGCAAATACGCTGACTATGAGGGTGTCAATGTGTCTTTGACTTCATTGGTGTGTCACTGAGGCAATAATAGTGTGCATATCCACGACCCTCAGTGTGCCCTGTGCAGTGTGACTATATCCTCTGTGACAAGTCCTAGAGCCCAGTTTTACAAATGGCTGATCAACTATGCTGCGTTCCTCCACCTGTTGTACCCTTCCACCTTGTACAACCCATCCCCATAATGCCATTGCTAACTTCCTTATCCCCAGTCTTTTCTATTACTGATATATGCTCTCAAGTCATTATGGTTTGCCCCTCCTACTTATAGCTACCCTCCGATTCAAGTTTTATTCTGTTTGCATTCTCTTTATACCAGGAACATTGTGGGAGTGTTTCAGCATTCAAATCCTATTTACAAGTATGTTCTTCATTGAAACACAAACATTTTGCCTGTTTTACATTGTCATATGACCTTCACTGTACCATTTGCATAATAACTTAATGACTAGGTCTTTAGATGTTACTGACTGGACCAGCACAGCTTACAGCATGTCTCCAGGACTGAGTATGGTACAGAAAGTTTTCAGAGCAGAGTTGCTGGATGCTGGGAAGCAAAGGTGACCATAAAAACAAATTGTGCCTCATACTGCCATTCTATTAGCCAAGTACCAATCAAAGGGGAAAAAAACCTGTAGGAAACCAGTGGTGAAAAAGGGGTGAGTAAGGGAGCTGGGGCAGATGACAAGAGCGAAAGGAAGTGGAGCCTGTGGTAAGAGTGGAGAGGACAGCATGGAACGTATGGTGAGAGATGGAGGCAGAGACGAGAGTGTAACATGTACTGAGAAAATAGACAATGAGGCATGGGGCATTTGGTGTGACAGAGTGGATAAATTAAAATAGAACTTGTGGTCAGAGCGTTGCTGGATAAAACTGAGAAAATAGAAAGGTAGGGAGGCAAACGCCATAAGTGAACAGTGGAAGGACTGTTAGGAATAGGAGCAAAGGAAACCATTTTAGTGCCTATGGTGAGAGAATGGTGTAGAAAGTAATTTAGTTGCGATAAGAGTTTTTGAACAGAAGCTCATTACTGAAGAGCTAGGAGCAAACAGGCTAATGGGGTCAGGTTTACTTGGGAGCCTGAAGCAAACTAGTAATGCATGCGTGCCAGCCTACCTAACTGATTCAGCGCTAGGTGGGCCAAGTGGCTTTCTTTAAAGGACAAGGATACTTCTGTAGCACTTTATCCATTAGACAAGTACATGTTTTCTCCCTTGCTATCACAATTATTTTTAACAAATGAATATAGTACTTTAGAGAGTGCACAAGCAGACAAGAATATTGGAAGGCACAATGCTTGAGGTATAAAATCTCAATGTTACATCTGTTTGTGGCAATAAGTGGAAATCTAAGAACCTCTGTTCGGTATGAGCATGCAAACATTATTTTTGTTAATAAGATGTTTTTATGCCGGGAATTCCATGCAATGTTCAAGAAGAAAGGTCAAAGCTTTTTTCATTTTTACAAATAAAGAAGGAAACAATACATGTCAGTGCCTGTATTTATTATAAAAGTAGAAAAATAAATAAAGATCCCTATTAATTGATCACATATCTGTAAACGTACTCAGAAAAATAATTTTTTAACAAATTGAATAGTTACATGTTCACCACCAATTTGTGTGGAAAGCCAGTGCTTCCTTTTAGAGAATATTCTCCTAGATACTTGTGAACGATTACAATGACTCTTTCAGGCTTCGAAAATTCTACTGGCCGAGAATATTCTCATAGATACTTGTGAACGATTACAATGACCCTTTCAGACCTCGAAAATTCTACCTGCCCACTAACTAAGATCAGACATATTTAATGAGGTCGAGCTATTTTTAGGACCTACTCGCCCCTTCTGGCGAGTTGACAAATAACAGGTGTTCTGTTCCGTGAGAAAGTGCAGAAGCAAGAAAGATGCCTTTAAATCTTGTGTTCTTGTCACCTTAGCTCTGTGTTCAGAGACAGAGGTCAAAAGTCAGTTTGTCGTTCAATTAATTTTCCTTTCGACTGTAGAGTTCCAGTATTTTGTAAGGTGAACACTCTGACCTGCTGTACAAAGAGTTATTTAAATGTTGTGTGGAAACATTTCAAAATATATTTTAGTAGTTGTGAAAGCCTGTTTTTTGTGTTCAATGTGATAAAATATATTTTAAAAGGATGACAACAATCACAACAATTTGCTTGGAGATTTGCAAATGATAAATATGTTTTCTGAAACCCAATTTTCACAGATTATTGTTACTACACTACATAGTATTATCAGAACATCTTCAAGTTAGTGGAATGGTTGTAGGACATTTCTTGGAAATTTACTGTCTGTAAATGACAGAGTGCTACCACTTCATGCATTAGTAATATATTAATTAAAAGTGAGTGTTTAAACAAACTGAGAAGCACTCCTGCCCTGATGGTAATTGTGTTAGTAAACTAGGAGGCAAGTCATGGATCATATGTCCCCTATATGTGGGCCAGATTCTTCTTATACATGGAGCAAACATTTAGCCTATTTAATCAAACAAAGAGGTTTTTTGGTACAGCGAAAATACTAAGCTCACTTATTTGAAGGTGCACTTGTATTTGAGAATAAAGAAAAAGGCAACTCTGTAAACTAAAATATTTGCCTAGGGTCACACATTTTGATACCAGTTTACGGGTCAAGTACATTGCAGTTAAGTCGGAGTTACTCGACCTGCAGGTCAAGTAAAAAAAAATTATAATTTTTCGGGGCCTGCCTTTAGACCATGTAATAAGGCTGCGTTTATTCTATTAGATACATGAATACCTGAAGCATTATCTGGCTGCTGTATTATGGCGGCCTTTGTGCGAAGCGCATAAACTGTAATGCAAACTGAACACATGATCCATAAAAAAACAGTGCTGTTACACCTTGAAAACTGTAACACCAGCATTTATCAATGTGCTTAATGTGAGCAATTATCAAGGACAAGTAAGGGTTAATGGCATAATTAGATCAAATGCAAAATTAAAGAAAACATGTTGTCTCAAACCTGCTTTGCTTCTGTTTTTGCAATCTGGGAAAATAGATCTTCACAAAATCTTGGAATTATACCTTGTTCTTCACCAAATCCCATCATCCTATAGAAAAGCAAACCATAGCTATATATTGCTATATTTAGAATAAAATAATCACTGAAGCTACTCCACATTTGAGTACTTAAACACAAAGAAAAGTACAAGGTTAAAGAGTTGAATTTTAACGAAATTCTCTTGTGATAATATGAATGTCATAATTTCCATTCATAGATCACACTGGTAAAACAATATATTCATTACAATCTTGAACAGCTTGCAAGATGAAGGTTTTTTGTACTTCTTGTTGCTAAATTCACGCTATTAGGCAATAATAATGCCCTCTAAAAAAAGTCCACAAAATGTTTACATCCTTGAAGTTGGGCATTAAACATTTATAGGTTTGGTATTTCAACTTTGACTCCATACAGTTAACTCCAGGTCACTATTTTCAGTCAGTCAGGTCAGTCAATAGATGTTTATTTTGACCTTATTCTTTAACCATCATACAAATCATTCTAATTAAAAGTAATTCTATTACATAAGAAAACAATTAGAATGACATTACAACCCAATTTAAACATTACATAAAATCATTTTAAAAAACGCTTTAAAGGTCAAATAAAATACTTTTATCAGAAACAGCAAATCTTTCTAGGGCGCACGTCACATCCAAAAAACGCATTTCAGTAAATAGCGCTACTGATTGCCTCCGTTCATAAATACCACAATTAAGAAAAAGTGGCTTTAAAATTACCTTCTGAAGTGTCTGAAACTTTACATTCTAAAATAATGTGCGGGCTGTCGCACTTTACCTGTAACTCACAAGTGCATTTTCCGTGCTCATGCATCATTGCTTACTTTACTAAGGCTGTGGCACAGGTTTAGACCAATTCTTAGTCTTAAAATCTCCGTTCTTGAACTAGGATTAGATAGAGCATCAGCATAGGGAAAACACTTTTCGTTCTGTCGGGATGTTAACATAAATTCCCCCTGTAGATACTGCATGTCCTGTTCTCTGGCTTCATGTTTTACCAAAGTGTGATGTGCGCCTTTCGTAACCCCTTCTGGAGATTTTCATTTGATAAATTTAAACCCAGCATCCTTCATACTTCAACCAGGTTTCTTTTGGCACTATTGGCCCACTACAACTCACTCTGCAGGATCTAATTTTTGGACTGCAACAATCTCTTTTGCCCTTCTGTTTCCAAGCATAACCAGAATCTCTGCTGAGTATCTCCACGATGTTTTTCCTGTTTCCATTCTAATTGTCTGGTTCAATGCAGACCTCAGTAACAACAGCAGACTTTACAGGCATTTTCCCTCTTCATATTGCCAATTCATTTTGCCACTTAAGCATAGTGATTCAACTCCGTAGGGGAACTGCGGGCGAATCATAGTTGTTTGGCTTACTCTTTACTTCATGGCCCGCTTCATCAATTTTGTTCAAATATTCAGTCCATGCTTCATCTTCCACTACACATCTCAAAGACCCTTTCTCCTTTCCGCAAACCTGTTGTACAAGCTGCCTAAACATGTTTTGTATTTTTTGTTTTGATAGATTGCAGTATATTTTTCCAGGAGCTCTCTTTGTAAGCTCTTTTCCTGTCATTTATCAATTTTTTACATTTTCTCCTTAAGTTCTGGAGATTTGTATACCTCTTGTGATCATATTTTGATATGCGGTTCCTCCTCTTTGTCCTTATGAGGCTTTTTAAATGTCTGCAATCTCTATCAAACCAAGCATTCCCTTTTCTAGCATCTTCCAGGGCCTTTTTCTGCTGACCCCTATTTGCCTTTAACTCCACCTTTAAACACTGTACCACCTGGAGAACTATTTTATCATACCTTCCCATGCTATTAGCCAAAGCTATTGCCATATCTTGGCTCTGTTCGAAATTAGCCAATTCTTCCAAATGCTGCTCAGAGATCCTAGTAGAGAATTGTTTAGAATATTCTACCATTGAAGGGAGGATCGATTCTCTGCCTGTACCATCCCATACGAAGATTTCAAAATGCAGGGGTAGTGATCACTTCTCTGTATACGCTTTACCTCAAAGCTGTTGATCTTGGCAAAGAACCACGCATGCATAAAAATATAATCAATCGGGCACAACTGTATTCCATTTTCAAAGATCTGTCTTGCCGGACGGTCTGGGTTCATATGTCAACTTAAACAGAACATCCCCATTGACCCCAAATAGTTCACAAGAGCTGCATCACGTGTTGCAATCGTACATGCAGGAAATCTGGCAGTGTTAATATTATATGCTCTCCGTATTTCCTTAAACCAGGTGTAAGGAAATGCCTCCTTGGCATGGTTACCCCCTAACTTTTTCCCTTTGCTGATGCTAAGTTATGATTTGAAAGTGTGCTGGGACCCTGCTAACCAGGTCCCAGCACCAGTGTTCTTTCCCTAAACTGTACCTTTGCCTCCACAATTGGCACAACCCTGGCACTCAGGTAAGTCCCTTGTAACTGGTACCCCTGGTACCAAGGGCCCTGATGCAAGGGAAGGTCTCTAAGGGCTGCAGCATGTCTTATGCCACCCTAGGGACCCCTCACTCAGCACATGCACACTGCCTCATTGCTTGTGTGTGCTGGTGGGGAGAAAATGCCTAAGTCGACATGGCACTCCCCTCAGGGTGCCATGCCAACCTCACACTGCCTGTGGCATAGGTAAGTCACCCCTCTAGCAGGCCTTACAGCCCTAAGGCAGGGTGCACTATACCACAGGTGAGCGCATATGTGCATGAGCATTATGGTTCCTACAGTGTCTAAGCAAAACCTTAGACATTGTAAGTGCAGGGTAGCCATAACAGTATATGGTCTGGGAGTTTGTCAAACATGAACTCCACAGTTCCATAATGGCTACACTGAAATCTGGGAAGTTTGGTATCAAACTTCTCAGCACAATAAATGCACACTGATGCCAGTGTGCAATTTATTGTAACATACACCCAGAGGACATCTTAGAGATGCCCCCTGAATACCAATCCGACTTCTAGTGTAGGCTGACCAGATTCTGCCAGCCTGCCACACACCAGACATGTTGCTGGCACATGGGGAGAGTGCCTTTGTCACTCTGTGGCCAGGAACAAAGCCTGTACTGGGTGGAGGTGCTTCTCACCTCCCCCTGCAGGAACTGTAACACCTAGCGCTGAGCCTCAAAGGCTCACCCCTTTTGTTACAGCACCCTAGGGCATCCCAGCTAGTGCCCGCCCCTCCGGCCACTGCCCCCACTTTTGGCGGCAAGGCTGGAGGAGATAATGAGAAAAACAAGGAGGAGTCACCCACCAGTCAGCACAGCCCCTAAGGTGTCCTGAGCTGAGGTGACCCCTACCATCTTGAGTTTGGAGGATTCCCCCCAATAGGATTAGGGATGTGCCCCCTCCCCACAGGGAGGAGGCACAAAGAGGGTGTAGCCACCCTCAAGGACAGTAGCCATTGGCTACTGCCCTCCCAGACCTACACACACCCCTAAATTCAGTATTTAGGGGCTCCCCAGATCCCAGGAAATCAGATTCCTGCAACCTGAAGAAAGAAGAAGGACTGCTGACTTACAAGCCTGCAGAGAAGTAGGAAGATGACAACTGCTTTGGTCCCAGCCCTACCGGCCTGTCTCCAACTTCGAAAACCTGCTCCAGCGACGCATCCAACAGGGACCAGTGACCTCTGAAGCCTGAGAGGACTGCCCTGGATTAAAGGACCAAGAAACTCCTGTGAACAGCGGCCCTGTTCAAAACCAGCTACTTCTTTGCAACAAAGAAGCAACTTTCAAAGACTGCACGTTTCCCACCGAAAGCGTGAGACTTCACACTCTGCACCCAACCCTCCCGGCTCGAGATCCAGAGAACAAACACCTCAGGGAGGACTCCCCGGCGACTGCGAGCCTGTGAGTAACCAGAGACGACCCCCTTGAGCTCCCACAGTGGCGCCTGCAGAGAGAATCCAAAGGCTCCCCCTGACCGCGACTTCCTGTAACAAGGGACCCGACGCCTGTGCCAACCCTGCACCCACAGCCCCCAGGACCTGAAAGAACCGAACTTCGAAGCGGGAGTGACCCCCAGGCGACCCTCTGCCTAGCCCAGGTGGTGGCTGTCCCGAGAAGCACCCCCTGTGCCTGCCTGCACCGCTAGAGTGAGCCCCGGGTTCCTTCATTTTTTCCTACCTAAAACCAGACGCCTGCTTTGCACACTGCACCCGGCCGCCCCTGTGCTACTGAGGGTGTGTTTTGTGTGCCTACTTGTGTCCCCCCCAGTGCTCTACAAAACCCCCCTGGTCTGCCCCAGAGGACGCAGGTACTTACCTGCTGGCAGACTGGAACCGGAGCACTCCTGTTCTCCATAGGCACCTATGTGTTGTTTTGGGCACCACTTTGACCTCTGCACCTGACCGGCCCTGAGTTACTGGTGTGGTAACTTTGGGGTTGCCTTGAACCCCCAACGGTGGGCTGCCTATGCCCCAGAACTGAGACTTGTAAGTGTTTTACTTACCTCCTAATCTAACCTTTACTTACCTCCCCCAGGAACTAATGATTTTTGCACTGTGTCCACTTTGAAAATAGCTTATTGCCATTTGTACAAAGACTGTATATGATATTGCTTTTATTCTAAGTTCCTAAAGTATCTAAGTGAAGTACCTAAAGTGTATAATGTAAATCTTGAACCTGTGGTTCTTAAAATAAACTAAGAAAATATATTTTTCAATATAAAAAAACCTATTGGCCTGGAGTAAGTCTTTGAGTGTGTGTTCCTCATTTATTGCCTGTGTGTGTACAACAAATGCTTAACACTACCCTCTGATAAGCCTACTGCTCAACCACACTACCACAAAATAGAGCATTAGAATTATCTACTTTTGCCACTATCTTACCACAAAGGGAACCCTTGGACTCTGTGCACACTATTTCTTACTTTGAAATAGTATATACAGAGCCAACTTCCTACACCAGGGTTCTGAATTGTTCGGGTTTAAACTATGATGAAAGTCTCCCCTGAACAGGATTGTGCCTGATAGTTTGCACAGATCCATTCCGCATCCTCCTGAAATGTTCTTACCTCTCTTCCATAGTCCCCACTTGAATGTATACATTGATTATAGTCACACAATCATACCTTGGGTCTACTACATATAGGTGTACTTTACAGGGCACTATCCAGTTACAACTTACTTTTATCATTGTTATCTTTCTTGCTGCCTTAGTGGATATATGTTAACAGCCACCCATAAGGGAGTCACAGACCCCCCCTTCTTTGACAATTCTATTCACCTGCAAGAACCCATCTATGACTAAAGGTTTGTCG
The DNA here is from genome assembly GCF_031143425.1 of Pleurodeles waltl. Taxonomy (NCBI): domain Eukaryota; kingdom Metazoa; phylum Chordata; class Amphibia; order Caudata; family Salamandridae; genus Pleurodeles; species Pleurodeles waltl. The sequence continues at coordinate 350,807,913 of NC_090443.1, read as the reverse complement.
CACAGCCAGGTTTCCTGTAAACATAGGATCCTGTATATTTCCAGACTATCTTTAAAGTCTTCTACCCTTGATTTTTTTATGAACCTCTAGATGTTTCAGGATAGGATTCCTAGACTGTGCAACACCACTTCATCCTAGTCTATATTGCTCAACCAGCCGGCCTTTATAGCTGATGTAGCCTACTTCGAGGCACAATTGTGTTTGCTAATGACTGCCCTGTATTTTTCTTGGCTTTGATGTGGGACCATTACTTTTAATATCCCCCTTCTTGCTACTATCTAGGAGTCTCTTAATTATAAACCCCCTGCTCGTCAAGGATGATTTGTCCCATATACCTAGTCCTCTGTGGTGCCTAAGAAAGGGTCTGATAAGGTTTCTTACTTATGGGATATCACTTTCAGAAACGAATCGGATGCCTTCCTTTAACACCTCAGCTTTCACTTTCTCCAGTGCTTTCTTACAATTTCCAAATAGCAGTAATACTTTTATTACCTCATTACCCTCTGTGTCATTAGTGAGCCCTACTTGCCTTAGATCATTTGATGATATAGCCTTCAGGCTTGGGCTTTTCGAAAGGGATAATTGTAACCGTGAATGATTCATGGGTTGACTAATTTCCTTACTTTTTTTCATTTTTTTCTCCCTTTATAATTGCTCTAAGTATACTCAAATTATTTTCATCCCCTCTGTTCTCGGTCAGTGTTCTATCACAATCCCCTTCTTCCCATAGTTTACCTTCTGCTTCACTAATATGTCTGTTTTTGCTTGTCCATCCTTGTTTACATGTCCTTCCCCTTTTTACTTCTTCTCCTTGTTTTTCAACATAACCGACCCCCTTCCACCTTATCGGTGGGCGATCATCCCCCATGCATCCCTTCCTTCATTTTCCATGGTCATCTTATTGGGGTCCCATTGTGTGCACCTTTTTGGTATCTTTTCAGGGATTTTTACAGTATGCCTTCCCTTCACTGATACATTTGTGCTCACTTTCTCCTTCTTCTCTTCCAGTAACCCCCTCCTTCAACCTTTTCTTATCCCCTTTGTATGCGGTATGTACTGCCTATACATTGAGGGCTCACTTCATCTTTTTATCAGCATTGGCTGTCTAGAAACATATATTGTTGTTGCCCTTTCCTCTTCAGGTATGGCTACATAAGCCTGCTCTTGTGCTTTATGGGTCATAGGTTTCCTACTTTACTATATTTGGCATATGGACTTTTATTTTTTTAGCTCGAAGGCAATAGACTGAAGCTGAGTTTTCTGAGATTTTAAAATATCATTAACACGGTCACCTCAAAGATTTCTTGCAAGGTTTTTTACTTTAATATTATGTCCAGTATTGAGGCTGAAGATGAAGCTGAGACTTCCAGATTTAAGGCAGAGTAGTCCTCAGACCCTCCAGCTTCTTCTTTGTCAAACTCAAACTCTGTGCCAGTAGATCACCGGGTGCCCCCCTATTCTCATAGCCTGGCCCCTTATTCTGTGTTTCATCCCTCGTACTCCCTATCACAATCTTGCAAAGTCCTATTATCCAGTAGGTAGAACAACGGTGAGGAGGAGGACAGTCTTGGCCCGGGCAAGGGTTGATTGCCTTCTATGAAGTCTGGGTTGTTAATTCTCAGCATTCACAGGGTCAAGAGTCTGCAAACCTTTATTCCCTATGTCCCTACAGCAGATTTCTCGCTCTCTAGAATGTGACACGTCCACCACTGCCCATGTTTTAAAAAAATATTTGTTCACAATGTCTTTGATTGACTTGAATACCAATTGCCCTCCTGCCTCCCTGATCAGCGAGCTCTTACGGAGGTGGTTCTTCAACTCTCTTGTTGGGTTATTCCTTGCTTCTGTCATTTGCTCCACTGATTCCCTATTTGAGGCTTATTATCTGCAACTTTTCTTTCCCACTGCCATGTTTGTAAATTATGTTGGTGCGGTTTGGTTTCTGTGGGAGTCATACCTTTTACCACTATGTTCAGCTCCTTAAAGTGTTTGTTTACTCTCACTGGCTGTTTTCAAAGGGGGGCCGGGAGTCCATGGAGCTTAGCATATATGTCTTCCCCTACCCAGATTGTCCCAGCTACACAATGCAGGAGAAAAGACTGCTAAATTACTCATATTAGACCCGCCAGGATTTAGTGATTCAGCAAAATGCAAACAAAAAAAAAAAAGCACAAAATCAGCAGTTTTGTAAAAGGTCATGCTCCCTTCACTAGTTCCTGTTTCCTGTGAAACCCATACGCTTGCACCCCCAAAATCCATGCAGGAAAATGAAGAGGCCACAGGAATATAGGAAGATGAATCAACCCGCCCAATGGAGAACCCCAGCAGCTCCAAAAGAGGGGAAATCATTACAATCCATGTCCACCTCGAGACCAGCTGCTGTCATTGATATGTTTTTAGTGGTATATTTAATTACTGTGCCCTTAAAGAAGACTTCAGGTAGTTAGGTTAAGAGCACAGAGACTAACTCCACATCAGCCATCGTTGAGTTCAGCTAGTAGTCATCTTGCCTCTGACTCCAACTGACTGGTCACGGAATGTTAGGGTTAGGTTGTTAATTTGTAGGACAGAAATAGCCTTGGCATATTTAAGTAGTGCACTTAGGGGAAATGGTGCAAAGGTGGAGGCTCTGGTAGAGGAGAATATGAATAATGACATAGTGAGTGCGGGCAGGCATGCAAGAGAAGAACAGCAGAGAGGACTAAGTGCAAATCAATTGTGATGTCATGGATAAAGAGGTACTTAGTGCAATTATATGACCTAAAATACCAAGTAAACATATTTCAGTGATAACAGGCAGTTTTGTAAGAATCAAAGCATACCATAGAGAGGAAAATCAGAAAGATATGCAAGGTACTGCTGAGAAGTAAATGATAAAAGACACAGTTTGGGCTCTGTTGAAGGAAACATGAAATGTAGTCTCATTATAGGTTATAGGAGGCAGAAGCAGGCATGGTTTGGTGTATTTCCTAGTTGCCACATTCCCTGGATGGTCACAGATAAATAACTAGCCAGTCTCTTTAGTGGCCAGTATTGCCCTTTCTGAAAACTTTAGTGAGCCACTTGAGTGGTTCGCCTGAACTGCTTTCAAAGACTAATGGCTTATCATCAGTTTTTCATATTAAGGCTGTTTCTGCTGTGAACACCACCCAGTGACCCTGCAAACCTTCACAGTATCTGCTGGTCTGATTGACTGCAGTTATCTTTCGATATAACGTAGGCTGCAGTAAGTGTTACTGGGTCTAATAGTCTGGAGATGGAAATGCAGCAATGCTTTCATGTATTTTGCAAATAGCTCCAACTCTTCAGTACCTTCCCCGTGCCCCACAGAGTACGTTAATGCAATGTGCAGCCTAGACCTTTGTATGTGAAATGGGTATATGATTCACACTAGTTCCTCTCCATAATGCCAGTCAGGCTAGTGTTACTAAGCAGTTACATGACCTGCTCTTGCTTGAGAAGTAACCCTGCATCTTTTTCCCTTTCCAGGTCTTGAATAAAATTTGACTACAAAAATAAGATATGGTCTCCAAAAAGGAGTGCCATGGGGCACGCAAAGGGCCCAGGGGGGAATTCTTTTATGCAAAATAGCAAAATAAAGCACTGCTAAAATGAAGCATAGTTTGCAAATTTATGCAGCAAAAATTTCATATTTGTTCCACTAAATGTGCTACTCTGTGCCACAATATCCAGGGGGGGTTTGTCATAGAATCATAAAAACAGTTTACACTTAACTCACCCTCCTCACAGTGAATGAAGCTGCCATCGCCGCTACCACCCTTTCACTCATGCCAATCTAACTGCTGCAGATACTCCTTATACTCTGCAGTTCCAAGGCTCTTTTGAGTGTAGAGTGTAGAAATTGTAGCGTTTATAGCCTTCCAGATGATCTCAAGGTTTATTTGGTATATTAGCTGCCTTTGACCATGAATTGTCCCTAAATTGTCCATGAATTGTGCCCTCTGCAGGTCATGTGCAAGCCCTGCCGGATGTCAAACTCAATATGGCTTCCTGAGTTCAGTAAGCTCAGTAGCTGCATGTTGCCTCAAGGCACCAAAAAGGCAGTTGGTTTAGCGGTCAGGTCTTCCTCTGCTGCATGAAGGCTTTAGTATTGGTTCAGCATTCAAGGCTTTAGTATTGGTTTGGTGTCCGGTTTAGCTGCTGGCTGACGTATGTCACTATCTGCCCCCACCCCCGCTCCTCCTCAAGCTGAACTGTGGTGCCACTGCAGACTAGAAGCCAGGGAGGGACCGCAGGGGGAGAATATTAAACAATAACTGGACTGGTGTTTTAGCTGAGCTTCTCAGGGTATCCAAATGTTCTCGCATCTCAGTGTTGCACACGGCAGGGCAGGCACGAGCATGGCAACATCAGCATTGCATTGTCAGAGGGTGAGCTAAGACTCAAGAATAGCATTTGGCAGTGCCTCAGTTTTCCTTCAAGTTATTAAGATTTATAGTTGTCTACCACCAATACCAACTTCACAAACTTCCAAAACAATTTCAAATCCCAATATGGGCACAGGACATTGAACATGTTCCCATATAAGCATTTCTGCATGTTATGTGCTTGAATCTGAGGCAAGAGTTTGCACAGTTTAGTTAATATTCATTTGCAGATGGGTCCTACCTGTGTCAGCTAAATGTTTATTAAAATATGTTAAGTCAGGGTCTAATATGAAGCAATTTGTATAGCTCACATTCTGCCACTGTTATGGCCTCATAGAGCTATAGGCTATCCAGTGACTTCTCAAATAGTTCCGAAGTTACAGTTGCAGGGAAGAGTCTGATTCCACCTGTGACATGTTACAGGCATTGTGAGCTGACCTTATTATTGATAAGGTGGCTGTGTCTTGTTCATCACGCTGCTGGTGTACTATTTTGGTGTTTAAAGGCTTGTCCTGTGCAGATAATCAAACTGCAATAGGTCTGTACTTGGTAGTGACGGGTACTGACCCTACCCCACCATCAAACAGACTATGCTTGTTAAGACAATCCAGCCGACAGTACTTTAAAGCCCACATCTGCACGTAACACCCAATCCACTTTGGACTTAAGTCAAATCTCTCTTCTAGCTGGTAACATCAAAAAGAGTACTTGTTCCAGAAGAAAGCTGCTGCACTATGTAACGTTATATGTTTTGCTTATGTTGCAGTTGATATCAGGAATGTGTGTTTCTGGACATTTTCAGCAATTACAACAAGCACTAGCACAGCCAATTAGCCTCAGCAATCCAAGAGCTATTGGCTTGGTTAAAGTTAATGTATTTTAGCCATGTTATGTCTGGCACATTAATAAAACAATGTTAATGTATTTTAGCCATGGTATGTTTTTCAAATCAGCAAATGTATCTTATTGAATGCAACAGCGCACAATGCGAGAGAGCTTATATTTTGGTACAAGAAGCCGGCTTTGTGTGTCCTGACGGGTGGAAGCTCAGAACAAAGAGGGAAAGGAACAATGTTAATCATAAAATATAGTAGTAAATAAAAAGCCAACTTGCAAAGAGCACCGAAGGCTGCACCATTTATCCAAACAGTTTTTAATATTTCCAATTAGGCAAATCCAGTTCACAGGCTATATTCTACTATGCTTACATCCGATGAAAAGGCAGCCAATGGGAAAAGCGGACTCTTGCGTCTTTATAATTCCCTCAAAATGGGAGTGCCTAATTGCATTCAAGCGATGCAGAGACGGCAAAAGGGGCGTTGCGGCAGGGAATCAACCAATTAGCATGCAAGCTCCGGACAAAGGCTAGCAAATATATTACAATCATTAAAATAATTTTGCATGCCACAAGGGTTGAGTGCTGTTTTTTTTTCCATCTTGTGACCGCCATCAAATGTCAAACCTTCAAAACGTTTCTAGTCAGAAGTTTAACTGGTTTTGTGCCGGGGACGTAATGGTTACGTACCGCGGCACAGTGCTCCTGTGCCGAGGACATAACCATTACGTCCCAGCACCAGAGCTCGAAGGGAGCGCTGGCGCACCCTCCATGGGCTTCCCCCCACCCTCCAATGGCAGGGATGGAAGGGGAATTGCTTCCCCTTCCACCCCTCTGGGCCCCCCAGTGACGTCTGATGACGTCAGCACGAGATCTCGTGCTGACCTCCTCAGAGGTCACCTCCCATCACTTCCGCTCGGGAGGATGGGGCAGGCAGAGGCATTAAAGGAAAGGAAAGGCCTTTCCTTTCATGTCTCTGCAAGCATTTCTGCTGCCCGATGGCGATGCGATCGGGCAGCAGAAATGCCCACTAGACACCAGGGAATTTTTGTGTGTGATACTTTCTCATAAGGGGAGCCGCCCCTTGGGCAAGGGCCACTGCTCAGGGTCCAGATTATTTTTAGGCCCTATCTGCCCCACTTGGGGGCAGCTCGGCCTAATATAATTAGGCCGATCTGCTCCGGGGGAGGGGAGGAGAGGCAGAAACCCCCTAGACACCAGGGATGATAATTTTTTTTTTTTTTTTTTTTTGTGTGGGGAGTGACCCCTTAGGCAAGGGTCGCTCCCCGGGGGACCAATATTATGTTTAGGCCATTTCTGTCCCCCCCCCCCGCGGGCAGATTGGCCTATTATATTTAGGCCGATCTAAACCCCTAGACACCAGTATATTTTTTTTTGTTTACTTTATGTTTTTATGTATGGGGAGTGACCCCTTAGGCAACTGTCGCTCCCCTGGGCGGCAAATTGTATTTAGGCCATTTCTGCCCCACTAGGGGGCAGATTGACCTATTTTTGTTAGGCCAATCTGCCCCCAAGCGGGGCAGAAACCACTAGACACCAAGGATTTTTATTTTTTGGCGTCAATTTCACGCAAGGGGAGCATCCGCTTAGGCAATGGTCACTTCTCTGGGAGTGGAGGGGGGGGGGGAGGAAATTTATTTTAGGCCATTTCTGCTCCCCCTGGGGGCAGAAACCACCTAGGCACCAGGGATTGGTGTGTGTTTTGTATGGGGGGGGCAGCCCCTTGGGCAAGGTCGCTCCCCTTAGGGGCACATTACTGTTGGCCATAGCACATCTGCCTATTTTTGGAAGGCCTATCTGCCCCAAAGGGGTGCAGAAAGCCCACCAGAGACCAGGGAAGATTTTTATTTTTTTTTCAAAATAAGATGATGGGGGTATGGCCATACCCCCACCCCAAATAAATGGGGACAAAATTGTGGTGCCCACCAGTGGGCAGATGGGGCTATTACCCCCGATCCACACCCGGTGGGGTGGTGGCTACCAACCAAGATGGGCATGGTTATGCCTCCACCGCAACTCAAGGGGGTAACAGTCTTACAGCTCTCCCCCGCACACTACAACATCTTATCCCACGGCAATCAAGAGGACATTTGATTATCAGGTTCTGGTTTTACATTTGGGCCATGAGAGCTTGGCTAACTCTCAAAATCGTCTCACTTGGAATGGTGAGGGCTGCACTTTTTGGACGCTGCCATGTAGAAAAATCCAGAAGACCTAGAAACATCTGAAAACTAAACATTTGGTGGATTCCAGGGTGGTGTGCTTCACATGCACCGCACCATTTTCTTACCCACAATGCCCTGCAAAGCACATTTTTATGATGGAACCTTCCGGAACCTGCAGGAATCCACAAAATTCCTACCACCCAGCATTGTCTCATGTATACCGATAAAAATTGTGCTGCACCTGTCAGCCTAAATGTTTTTTTTTCCAAACTGCCCTTTTGGACCCGCTTTGGTTCCCCCTTAATTTCGACATGTTTTTGGCTCTTCCCTGTCACAGGTAAATGGCCCACCTACACAAGTGAGGTATCGTTTTTACCAGGAGATTGAGGGAAACGTTGGGTGGTAGGAAATTTGTCCCGGTGCAGTGATCCCACACAGAAATGTGGGAAAAATGTTTTTTTTAGCTAAATTTAAGGTTTGCTGAGGATTCTGGGTAAGAAAACATTAGGGGATCCACGCAAGTCACACCTCCCTGGATTCCCTCTGGTGTCTAGCTTGCAGAAATGTCTGGGTTTGGTAGTTTCCCAAGATGGCTACTGAGCCCAGGACCAAAAAAGCAGGTGCCCCCTGCAAAAACAGATAGTTTTGTATTTGATAACTTTGATGTGTCAAATCAAATCAAATCATTAACATTTATAAAGCGCGCTACTCACCCGTGCGGGTCTCAAGGCGCTAGGGGGAAGGGGTTACTGCTGCTCGAAGAGCCAGGTCTTGAGTAGTCTCCGGAATGCGGAGTGGTCCTGGGTGGTCCTGAGGATGGTGGGGAGGGTGTTCCAAGTCTTGGCCGCCAGGTAGGAGAAGGACCTCCCACCCGCCGTGGAGCGGCGGATGCGAGGGGCGGCGGCGAGAGCGAGGCTGGTGGAGCGGAGAAGACGGGTGGGAGCGTAGAAGCTGAGGCGACAGTTGAGGTATTCTGGTCCCTTGTTGTGGAGGGCTTTGTGTGCGTGGGTGAGGAGACGGAAGGTGATCCTTTTGCTGACGGGAAGCCAGTGCAGGTGTCTCAGGTGTGCGGAGATGTGGCTGTTGCGGGGTATGTTGAGGATGAGGCGGGCGGAGGCGTTTTGAATTCGTTGCAGACGTTTCTGGAGTTTAGCTGTGGTTCCTGCGTATAGGGTGTTGCCGTAGTCCAGGCGGCTCGTGACGAGGGTCACGGTCTTCCTGGTGTCGGCGGGGATCCAACGGAAGATCTTTCGGAGCATGCGGAGGGTGAGGAAACAGGAGGATGATACGGCGTTGACTTGTTTGGTCATGGTGAGAAGTGGGTCCAAGATGAAGCCGAGGTTGCGTGCGTGGTCTGAGGGGGTCGGTGCGGTGCCAAGGGCCGTGGGCCACCAGGAGTCGTCCCAGGCGGTCGGGGTGTTACAGAGGATGAGAACTTCAGTTTTGTCTGAGTTCAGTTTCAGACGGCTGAGTTTCATCCAATCTGCGACGTCTTTCATTCCATCTTGCAGGTTGGTCTTGGCGCTGGTGGGGTCCTTGGTGAGGGAAAGTATCAGTTGAGTGTCGTCGGCGTAGGAGGTGATGATGATGCTGTGTTTGAGTACGATGTCGGCGAGGGGGCTCATGTAGACATTGAAGAGTGTCGGGCTGAGCGAGGAGCCTTGTGGGACGCCGCAAATGATCTCGGTGGGGTCTGAGCGAAAAGGTGGGAGGTAGACTCTTTGGGAGCGATTGGAGAGGAAGGAGGCGATCCAGTCCAGGGCCTGGCCTTGGATCCCGGTGGAGCGGAGGCGGGTTATTAGGGTGCGGTGACAAACGGTGTCAAAGGCAGCCGAGAGGTCGAGGAGGATGAGGGCGACTGTTTCTCCGTTGTCCATCAGGGTTCTGATGTCGTCTGTGACTGAGATGAGGGCGGTTTCTGTGCTGTGGTTGGCTCGGAATCCAGACTGAGAGGGGTCGAGAAGGTTGTTGTCTTCAAGGAAGTTGGTAAGCTGCTTGTTGACGGTCTTCTCTATGACTTTGGCAGGGAAGGGGAGGAGCGAAATGGGGCGGAAGTTCTTCAGGTCGCTTGGGTCAGCCGTAGGTTTCTTCAGTAGGGCGTTGACTTCAGCGTGTCTCCAGCTCTCGGAAGTCCTAGTCCCGATAGTGTTTTGGGGCATTTCCATTCGCGGGCACTAGGCCTACCCACACAAGTGAGGTACCATTTTTACCGGGAGACTTGGGAGAATGCTGGGTGGAAGGAAATTTGTGGCTCCTCTCAGATTCCAGAACTTTCTGTCACCAAAATGTGAGGAAAAAGTGTTTTTGGCCAATTTTGAGGTTTGCAAAGGATTCTGGGTAACAGAACGTGGTGAGAGCCCCACAAGTCACCCCATCTTGGATTCTCCTAGGTGTCTAGTTTTCAGAAATGTGCAGGTTTGGTAGGTTTCCCTAGGTGCCGGCTGAGCTAGACGCCAAAATCCACAGCTAGGCACTTTGCAAAAAACAGCTCTGTTTTCTTTGGGACAATGTGATGTGTCCACGTTGTGTTTTGGGGCACTTCCTGTCGCGGGCGATAGGCCTACCCACACAAGTGAGGTACCATATTTATCGGGAGACTTGGGGGAACACTGAGTGGAAGGAAATTTGTGGCTCCTCTCAGATTCCAGAACTTTCGGTCACCGAAATGTGAGGAAAAAGTGTTTTTTTGGCCACATTTTCAGGTTTGCAAAGTATTCTGGATAACATAACCTGGTGAGAGCCCCACAAGTCACCCCATCTTGTATTCCCCTAGGTGTCTAGTTTTAAAAAATGCACAGGTTTGGTAGGTTTCCCTAGGTGCTGAGCCAAAGGCCAAAATCTACAGCTAGGCACTTTGCAAAAAACACATCAGATTTCAATGGAAAAATGTGATGAGTCCATGTTGTGTTTCCTGCCGCGAGCATTAGGCCTACCCACGAGGTACCATTTTTATCGGGAGACTTCAGGGAACACAGAATAGCAAAACAAGTGTTATTGCCCCTTGTCTTTCCCTACATTTTTTCCTTCCAAATATAAGACAGTGTGTAAAAAAGACGTCTATTTGGGAAATGCCCTGTAATTCACATGCTAGTATGGGCACCCCGGAATTCAGAGATGTGCAAATAACCACTGCTTCTCAACACCTTATCTTGTGCCCATTTTGGAAATACAAAGGATTTCTTCATACCTATTTTTCACTCTCTATATTTCAGCAAATGAATTGCTGTATACCCAGTATAGAATAAAAACCCATTGCAAGGTGCAGCTCATTTATTGGCTCTGGATACCTAGGGTTCTTGTTGAACCTACAAGCCCTATGTATCCCCGCAAACAGAGGAGTCCAGCAGACGTTAAAGGCTTATTGCTTTCAAAAATCTGACATCGCAGGAAAAAGTTAGAGTAAAACGTGGAGAAAAATGGCAGTTTTTTTCACCACAATTTCAGTATTTTGTTTTTTCAGCTGTTATTTTCTGTAGGAAACCCTTGTAGGATCTACACAAATGACCCCTTGCTGAATTCAGAATTGTGTCTACTTTTCAGAAATGTTTAGCTTTCTGGGTTTCAGCATTGGTTTCACACCCATTTCTGTCACTAACTGGAAGGAGGCTTGTAGGAAGTTGGCTCTGTATGTGCTATTTCAAAGTAAGGAATAGCATGCACAGAGTCCAAGGGTTCCCCTTAGAGGTAAAATAGTGGTAAAAATAGATAATACTAATGCTCTATTTTGTGGTAGTGTGGTCGAGCAGTAGGCTTATCCAAGGAGTAGTGTTAAGCATTTGTTGTACATACACATAGACAATAAATGAGGTACACACACTCAGAGACAAATCCAGCCAATAGGTTTTTATATAGAAAAATATCTTTTCTTAGTTTATTTTAAGAACCACAGGTTCAAATTCTACATGTAATAGCTCATTCGAAAGGTATTGCAGGTAAGTACTTTAGGAACTTCAAATCATCAAAATTGCATGTATACTTTTCAAGTTATTCACAAATAGCTGTTTTAAAAGTGGACACTTAGTGCAATTTTCACAGTTCCTGGGGGAGGTAAGTTTTTGTTAGTTTTACCAGGTAAGTAGGACACTTACAGGGTTCAGTTCTTGGTCCAAGGTAGCCCACCGTTGGGGGTTCAGAGCAACCCCAAAGTCACCACACCAGCAGTTCAGGGCCGGTCAGGTGCAGAGTTCAAAGTGGTGCCCAAAACACATAGGCTAGAATGGAGAGAAGGGGGTGCCCCGGTTCCGGTCTGCTTGCAGGTAAGTACCCGCGTCTTCGGAGGGCAGACCAGGGGGGTTTTGTAGGGCACCGGGGGGGACACAAGTCCACACAGAAATTTCACCCTCAGCAGCGCGGGGGCGGCCGGGTGCAGTGTAGAACCAAGCGTCGGGTTTGTAATGGAAGTCAATGGGAGATCTCGGGATCTCTTCAGCGCTGCAGGCAGGCAAGGGGGGAATTCCTCGGGGAAACCTCCACTTGGGTAAGGGAGAGGGACTCCTGTGGGTCACTTCTCCAGTGAAAGTCCGGTCCTTCAGGTCCTGGGGGCTGCGGGTGCAGGGTCTCTCCCAGGCGTCGGGACTTTAGGTTCAAAGGGTCGCGGTCAGGGGAAGCCTCGGGATTCCCTCTGCAGGCGGCGCTGCGGGGGCTCAGGGGGGACAGGTTTTGGTACTCACAGTATCAGAGTAGTCCTGGGGTCCCTCCTGAGGTGTCGGATCTCCACCAGCCGAGTCGGGGTCGCCGGGTGCAGTGTTGCAAGTCTCACGCTTCTTGCGGGGAGCTTGCAGGGTTCTTTAAAGCTGCTGGAAACAAAGTTGCAGCTTTTCTTGGAGCAGGTCCGCTGTCCTCGGGAGTTTCTTGTCTTTTCGAAGCAGGGGCAGTCCTCAGAGGATGTCGAGGTCGCTGGTCCCTTCGGAAGGCGTCGCTGGAGCAGGATCTTTGGAAGGCAGGAGACAGGCCGGTGAGTTTCTGGAGCCAAGGCAGTTGTCGTCTTCTGGTCTTCCGCTGCAGGGGTTTTCAGCTGGGCAGTCCTTCTTCTTGTTGCAGGAATCTAATTTTCTAGGGTTCAGGGTAGCCCTTAAATACTAAATTTAAGGGCGTGTTTAGGTCTGGGGGGTTAGTAGCCAATGGCTACTAGCCCTGAGGGTGGGTACACCCTCTTTGTGCCTCCTCCCAAGGGGAGGGGGTCACAATCCTAACCCTATTGGGGGAATCCTCCATCTGCAAGATGGAGGATTTCTAAAAGTTAGAGTCACTTCAGCTCAGGACACCTTAGGGGCTGTCCTGACTGGTCAGTGACTCCTCCTTGTTTTTCTCATTATTTTCTCCGGCCTTGCCGCCAAAAGTGGGGCCTGGCCGGAGGGGGCGGGCAACTCCACTAGCTGGAGTGTCCTGCTGGGTTGGCACAAAGGAGGTGAGCCTTTGAGGCTCACCGCCAGGTGTGACAATTCCTGCCTGGGGGAGGTGTTAGCATCTCCACCCAGTGCAGGCTTTGTTACTGGCCTCAGAGTGACAAAGGCACTCTCCCCATGGGGCCAGCAACATGTCTCGGTTTGTGGCAGGCTGCTAGAACTAGTCAGCCTACACAGACAGTCGGTTAAGTTTCAGGGGGCACCTCTAAGGTGCCCTCTGTGGTGTATTTTACAATAAAATGTACACTGGCATCAGTGTGCATTTATTGTGCTGAGAAGTTTGATACCAAACTTCCCAGTTTTCAGTGTAGCCATTATGGTGCTGTGGAGTTCGTGTAAAACAGACTCCCAGACCATATACTCTTATGGCTACCCTGCACTTACAATGTCTAAGGTTTTGCTTAGACACTGTAGGGGCACAGTGCTCATGCACTGGTACCCTCACCTATGGTATAGTGCACCCTGCCTTAGGGCTGTAAGGCCTGCTAGAGGGGTGTCTTACCTATACTGCATAGGCAGTGAGAGGCTGGCATGGCACCCTGAGGGGAGTGCCATGTCGACTTACTCATTTTGTTCTCACCAGCACACACAGGCTTGTAAGCAGTGTGTCTGTGCTGAGTGAGGGGTCTCTAGGGTGGCATAATACATGCTACAGCCCTTAGAGACCTTCCCTGGCATCAGGGCCCTTGGTACCAGAGGTACCAGTTACAAGGGACTTATCTGGATGCCAGGGTGTGCCAATTGTGGAAACAATGGTACATTTTAGGTGAAAGAACACTGGTGCTGGGGCCTGGTTAGCAGGGTCCCAGCACACTTCTCAGTCAAGTCAGCATCAGTATCAGGCAAAAAGTGGGGGGTAACTGCAACAGGGAGCCATTTCTTTACACAAGCCCCCCCCAGCCCACAGGCCAGGAGACTCAGCCAACGCTGGAAGAGTCTTCCTAGTCTGTCAGGCGAGGAAGAGTAGAGGAAATGGCTGGTTTGTTGCAGGGCCTACTCTGCCTTACATCCTCCTGTTCAGGTCATTCCCTCTGGGGAACTGACCCACTTCCACAGTGATAGGACCTAGTCTGAACTGCCTCTTGTCTGTGCTTTTTATGTCTTCACCCATTCTCTCTATTTTGAGGTCAGAGGTATCCACCTCTGCTAATCTTATCTTAGCCAGGGTCACCCCTAGCTTACCCAAAGAGGTTACCCAGAGCTGGAGTAACCCCACCATGACCAACAGGGTCAGGGGGCCTAACTTGTTATTTGGCATGGGGTCAGACCACCAGGCCAAGGATAGTGCAGCCATAAAGGCTAACACCCAGCAGAGGCCACTGACAGCTGTCAGTGCCCAGAACCACACCTTTAGCTCTTCACCTACAAGGGAAGGGGCTAAGTTACAGGCTTCTTTGGGTTCAGGTTGCCTGTCTGCTGTATTAGAGTGGGGGGTTACCACATCTTGTAGTAAACACCCTTCTTCCACTCTTTCTTCTGTTAGCTGAGGAGCCACCCACTCAGGTTTAACAGTTGCCTGACTAGCCAGGACTTCTTGTGGGTCAGGTTGGACTTTATCAGGGCCATTTTTGGAGTTCTCCCCTACTGGAGCAGAATCTCCTTGGCTTGCTGTAACCTTGGCTAAAGGTTGTCCACCCTTCCTACTCTGTTTTCTTTTCTTCTTCTTCTGGGGCCTGCTTGCATTTACTGCAGAGGCAGGACTTCCAGAATCCTTGGGAGAGGACTGGCACTGGACTAGTTCCTCTCTTGAGCTCTGACTAATCTCTGGGTAGTCATTTCCAAGGAGACAATCAAGGGGGAGGTCTGCACTGACTACTACCCTTCTCCAGCTAAGAGTGCCACCCACTTCTATGGGCACTAAAGCCACAGGCCTCTTAGTGACCCTGTCTAGGCTAACTCTTACCCTGGCAGTCTCACCTGGGATGTACTGGTTTGAGAGCACCAGCCTGTCATGCACAATAGTGTGACTGGCACAAGTGTCTCTCAGGGCAGTGGTTGGGATTCCATTCACCAGTAGGTGGTGGAAGTGTCTACTTCCCTCTGGAATCTCCAACTCACCTGTTGGGCCCTGTTTCCAGTTGAAGGCTATGAAGACCTCCTCATCTGAGGAGTCATCTCCCATGGCTACACTGGTTACCCCTGGAATCTTGTTCTGGGGTTTGTTTTTGGGACAAGAAGTGTCCTTGGTGTGGTGCCCAGACTGTTTACAGTTGTGGCACCATGCCTTAGTGGCATCCCAGTTCTTACCCTGGTACCCACCTTTGTTTTGGGTTGTGTCTTGGGGCCCACCCACCTGTTCTGGTTTTTGGGGGCCTACAGAGGACTCTTTTTCTTTGTTTCTAGTGTCACCCACTTTCTCCTGGGGAGTTTTTGTAACCCCTTTCTTTTGGTCACCCCCAGTGGAAGTTTTGGTTACCCTAGTCTTGACCCAGTGGTCTGCCTTCTTTCCCAATTCTTGGGGAGAAATTGGACCTAGGTCTACCAGATACTGATGCAACTTTTCATTGAAGCAGTTACTTAAAATGTGTTCTTTCATAAACAAATTATAAAGCCCAACATAGTTACACACTTCATTTCCAGTTAACCAACCATCCAGTGTTTTGACTGAGTAGTCTACAAAATCAACCCAGGTCTGGCTCGAGGATTTTTGAGCCCCCCTGAATCTAATTCTATACTCCTCAGTGGAGAATCCAAAGCCCTCAATCAGGGTACCCTTCATGAGGTCATAAGATTCTGCATCTTTTCCAGAGAGTGTGAGGAGTCTATCCCTACACTTTCCAGTGAACATTTCCCAAAGGAGAGCACCCCAGTGAGATCTGTTTACTTTTCTGGTTACACAAGCCCTCTCAAAAGCTGTGAACCATTTGGTGATGTCATCACCATCTTCATATTTTGTTACAATCCCTTTGGGGATTTTTAGGATGTCAGGAGAATCTCTGACCCTATTTAAGTTGCTGCCACCATTGATGGGACCTAGGCCCATCTCTTTTCTTTCCCTTTCTATGGCTAGGAGCTGCTTTTCCAAAGCCAATCTTTTGGCCATCCTGGCTAACTGGATGTCCTCTTCACTGGGGTTATCCTCAGTGATTCCAGAGGTGTTGGTCTCTCCTGTGAGGGAACCAGCATCTCTGACTATTATTTGTGGAGTCAGGGCTTGAGAAGCCCTGCTCTCCCTAAGTAGGACTGGAGGGGGGGAATTTCCCTCCAAGTCACTATCTTCATCCTCTGAGTTGCCATCCTCAGAGGGGTTGGCCTTTTCAAACTCTGCCAAAAGCTCCTGGAGCTGTACTTTGGTAGGTTTGGGGCCCATTGCTATTTTCTTTAGTTTACAGAGTGACCTTAGCTCTCTCATCTGTAGATGGAGGTAAGGTGTGGTGTCGAGTTCCACCACATTCACATCTGTGCTAGACATTATGCTTCTAAAAGTTGGAATACTTTTTAAGAAACTAAAACTGGTTCTAGAATCTAATTCAAACTTTTACAAACTTTTAAACTCTAAAAGAAATGCTAAACAGGATCTAACACAAGGCCCTAGCAGGTCTTTTAAGAATTTAGAAAACTTTTCAAATTGCAAAAATCAATTTCTAATGACAATTTTGGAATTTGTCGTGTGATCAGGTATTGGCTGAGTAGTCCAGCAAATGCAAAGTCTTGTACCCCACCGCTGATCCACCAATGTAGGAAGTTGGCTCTGTATGTGCTATTTCAAAGTAAGGAATAGCATGCACAGAGTCCAAGGGTTCCCCTTAGAGGTAAAATAGTGGTAAAAATAGATAATACTAATGCTCTATTTTGTGGTAGTGTGGTCGAGCAGTAGGCTTATCCAAGGAGTAGTGTTAAGCATTTGTTGTACATACACATAGACAATAAATGAGGTACACACACTCAGAGACAAATCCAGCCAATAGGTTTTTATATAGAAAAATATCTTTTCTTAGTTTATTTTAAGAACCACAGGTTCAAATTCTACATGTAATAGCTCATTCGAAAGGTATTGCAGGTAAGTACTTTAGGAACTTCAAATCATCAAAATTGCATGTATACTTTTCAAGTTATTCACAAATAGCTGTTTTAAAAGTGGACACTTAGTGCAATTTTCACAGTTCCTGGGGGAGGTAAGTTTTTGTTAGTTTTACCAGGTAAGTAGGACACTTACAGGGTTCAGTTCTTGGTCCAAGGTAGCCCACCGTTGGGGGTTCAGAGCAACCCCAAAGTCACCACACCAGCAGTTCAGGGCCGGTCAGGTGCAGAGTTCAAAGTGGTGCCCAAAACACATAGGCTAGAATGGAGAGAAGGGGGTGCCCCGGTTCCGGTCTGCTTGCAGGTAAGTACCCGCGTCTTCGGAGGGCAGACCAGGGGGGTTTTGTAGGGCACCGGGGGGGACACAAGTCCACACAGAAATTTCACCCTCAGCAGCGCGGGGGCGGCCGGGTGCAGTGTAGAACCAAGCGTCGGGTTTGTAATGGAAGTCAATGGGAGATCTCGGGATCTCTTCAGCGCTGCAGGCAGGCAAGGGGGGAATTCCTCGGGGAAACCTCCACTTGGGTAAGGGAGAGGGACTCCTGGGGGTCACTTCTCCAGTGAAAGTCCGGTCCTTCAGGTCCTGGGGGCTGCGGGTGCAGGGTCTCTCCCAGGCGTCGGGACTTTAGGTTCAAAGGGTCGCGGTCAGGGGAAGCCTCGGGATTCCCTCTGCAGGCGGCGCTGCGGGGGCTCAGGGGGGACAGGTTTTGGTACTCACAGTATCAGAGTAGTCCTGGGGTCCCTCCTGAGGTGTCGGATCTCCACCAGCCGAGTCGGGGTCGCCGGGTGCAGTGTTGCAAGTCTCACGCTTCTTGCGGGGAGCTTGCAGGGTTCTTTAAAGCTGCTGGAAACAAAGTTGCAGCTTTTCTTGGAGCAGGTCCGCTGTCCTCGGGAGTTTCTTGTCTTTTCGAAGCAGGGGCAGTCCTCAGAGGATGTCGAGGTCGCTGGTCCCTTCGGAAGGCGTCGCTGGAGCAGGATCTTTGGAAGGCAGGAGACAGGCCGGTGAGTTTCTGGAGCCAAGGCAGTTGTCGTCTTCTGGTCTTCCGCTGCAGGGGTTTTCAGCTGGGCAGTCCTTCTTCTTGTTGCAGGAATCTAATTTTCTAGGGTTCAGGGTAGCCCTTAAATACTAAATTTAAGGGCGTGTTTAGGTCTGGGGGGTTAGTAGCCAATGGCTACTAGCCCTGAGGGTGGGTACACCCTCTTTGTGCCTCCTCCCAAGGGGAGGGGGTCACAATCCTAACCCTATTGGGGGAATCCTCCATCTGCAAGATGGAGGATTTCTAAAAGTTAGAGTCACTTCAGCTCAGGACACCTTAGGGGCTGTCCTGACTGGTCAGTGACTCCTCCTTGTTTTTCTCATTATTTTCTCCGGCCTTGCCGCCAAAAGTGGGGCCTGGCCGGAGGGGGCGGGCAACTCCACTAGCTGGAGTGTCCTGCTGGGTTGGCACAAAGGAGGTGAGCCTTTGAGGCTCACCGCCAGGTGTGACAATTCCTGCCTGGGGGAGGTGTTAGCATCTCCACCCAGTGCAGGCTTTGTTACTGGCCTCAGAGTGACAAAGGCACTCTCCCCATGGGGCCAGCAACATGTCTCGGTTTGTGGCAGGCTGCTAGAACTAGTCAGCCTACACAGACAGTCGGTTAAGTTTCAGGGGGCACCTCTAAGGTGCCCTCTGTGGTGTATTTTACAATAAAATGTACACTGGCATCAGTGTGCATTTATTGTGCTGAGAAGTTTGATACCAAACTTCCCAGTTTTCAGTGTAGCCATTATGGTGCTGTGGAGTTCGTGTAAAACAGACTCCCAGACCATATACTCTTATGGCTACCCTGCACTTACAATGTCTAAGGTTTTGCTTAGACACTGTAGGGGCACAGTGCTCATGCACTGGTACCCTCACCTATGGTATAGTGCACCCTGCCTTAGGGCTGTAAGGCCTGCTAGAGGGGTGTCTTACCTATACTGCATAGGCAGTGAGAGGCTGGCATGGCACCCTGAGGGGAGTGCCATGTCGACTTACTCATTTTGTTCTCACCAGCACACACAGGCTTGTAAGCAGTGTGTCTGTGCTGAGTGAGGGGTCTCTAGGGTGGCATAATACATGCTACAGCCCTTAGAGACCTTCCCTGGCATCAGGGCCCTTGGTACCAGAGGTACCAGTTACAAGGGACTTATCTGGATGCCAGGGTGTGCCAATTGTGGAAACAATGGTACATTTTAGGTGAAAGAACACTGGTGCTGGGGCCTGGTTAGCAGGGTCCCAGCACACTTCTCAGTCAAGTCAGCATCAGTATCAGGCAAAAAGTGGGGGGTAACTGCAACAGGGAGCCATTTCTTTACAAGGCTGAAAGCACAAAAAAATAGTAAAAATGAGGTGTGTCCCAGTAAAATGCCAAAATTGTGTTGAAAAATTGGGTTTTCTGATTCAAGTCTGCCTGTTCCTGAAAGCTGGAAAACTGGTGATCTTATCACCACAAACCCTTTGTTGATGCTATTTTCAGGGGAAAAACCACAAGCCTTCTTCTGCAGCCCTTTTTACCCATTTTTTGACAGAGAGAAAAAAAACGTCATTTTTGCTGTATTTTGGCTAATTTCTTGGTCTCCTCCAAGAGAACCCACAAACTCTGGGTACCACTAGAATCCCTAGGATGTTGGAAAAAAAAAAAGGACGCAAATCTGGCATGGATAGCTTATGTGGACAAAAAGTTATGAGGGCCTAAGAGCGAACTGCCCCAAATAGCCAAAAAAAAGCTCAGCACAAGAGGGGAAAAGGCCTGCCAGCGAAGGGGTTAAACAAGAAGAAGCAGGAATAAACCACCCATGGAAGGGAGCCATGGGGAGGTGGAAAAAGAACCAACGACAACTACAGAGAAATCACAGAAAACCCAACTACCCTCGATCTGGGTGCGCCAAAAATGTTTTTAGACCGCTCTCCACAAGCGTGCACACATGCACAACTGAGAAAACCGCACCCGATGTACTGCGAACGACACCAAAGGAGGGACAGAAAACCAACAGAAACAAAACATGCACACAACACAAACAGGCAGAACCCAGAATAGGAGGAGGGGGTGTAGAAAGGAAACATGGATGAAGAAAGAAGCACACATTTATGTTATGCCATCCCCTTACCTCCCCAACCACCCTCGCATCAAAGTCTACAAATATCTGTACACAGTTTAGGAGATTTTCCCTAAACAGTACCTTTGGAAATGCTGTTTCTTATAAGCTTTTTTGGCTCATCTCAGCAGTTGGGGAAAGCTTCCCCTTCCTCTCCTAGGCACACCAAAATAAACACGGTTGTAAATGTGTCAGATTGTCTAGAGCCACATGAACATTAATGAAAACAAGAAAGAACCAAGGGTTGAATCCCAGTCTTCTGATGCATCCGCTGTTCAGGCAGCATTCTTTTTGAGTGACATTTTTAAAGGGGGAATTAATCAAAAGCACACGACAAGCAGCCATGGGTACACAGGACCGGATAAGAAAAAACAGCACTTAGCCCTCGGAGCGAATAAAAACACAAGCACTCCTGAGGAGGGTTCATAAACCAAGAAAAAAAGAAGGTCCTAAAATGAAAGCAGTGGAGGGAAAGTGTAATTGGTCCCTGCTCTCGGGGAGAGGTAAACACAGGAAGAGGCATGACAAATGCATGCCATGGACAAATGGGGACAAGAAGAAGAGAGCAACGATGGAGCCAGCAAATGAGAAGCCTATAGGCAGGTTGAAGTCCACAGAGAAGATACAGCATGTCTCTTCAAGACAGCACATGTGCTGTATAGAGCCGAGACCTAAAAATGGGCATGTTTTGATTCAATGTACCACATGCATCCATAATTTGAACATACGGATTGTGAAAAAGTAAATAGCGAGTCTTTATGAAGAGTTCAGTAAAAGCGTGTGGTAAAAAGGTATACCTTCCACCCCAGTGCCTGCACATTCATTGAGGGTGTTTGAGAACAAAGAGGCCATATACCAAAGCTGAATCAATGGTACACATTGCTCTGTACATTAAACATTAACAGAGCAATATGTACCATTATAAATTACATCATCTACCTCTCGACAATCATCCAGCAACTCGCTAGAATAAGCGTAAGACACAGGATGACAAACACAATTTTAAAAGGATGATCTTGTTCTCTGGCAAAACTTGTATAAATGAAACAGATGTCTACTTTAAGTTATTATTACTAACATTTGTAGAGCACAGCTGATACCTAAACAGGTGTTCTGGGGTTGGCAATATCCAAATACAGAATTCACAGCAAGTGAGAAGGTGTAAAGCCAGGTTTTTAAGGCCTTCACAAATGGTAGCAGTTCACTTTAAGAGGCTGAGGTAGGCTATTCCAGAGATGTGTATCTAGCAGATAACAGTCTGTTTCCAGCTTGCTCTCACCTAAACAAATTTGCATCACCACAATGCAGAAAGGGACTGGGTCAATATCATTCAAACTTCTGTTGAATAAACTGTTGCCGTACCTTGTGAATAGCTTTATGAACAATACAGAGAAATGTAAACTTAGCCCACTTAGACAGTGCTAGTGAATCAAGGGCAAAAGTTGCAGACTATTAGCGTGGGCTTAACAATGTGTGTTTGGAGCAGCAATTTACACCTGATGGAGTTGCTTCGGGATATATTCTGGTGCACCCAGAAACAAAGAATTACAATAAGCTAACCAGCTTACAATAGTTGAATGTACTATTAGAGGACACAAGTAAGCGGGAAGAAGAGGAAGAATTTTACATACAACATGTATCAAGGAAAGGTAGTAAGATGAAAATGTGTTTACATGACTAGACAATGGCAATGTAAGTGAGCAATTCTTCATTGAGTGCCTTTCTATTTATGCAGTTGTGGTTAATTAACTACTCTTTCTAGAAGTTGACAGCTTTGTGCAATTAATTGTGCTATGCTCCACAGAAGATTTTATATTGTGCTTAATTTGGAGATACACATGTAGTTACCAAGTGGCTATGACCTCATTGCTTACAACAGAAGTGCACAAAAATAATGTGTCATTGCTTTCTTTTTCTTGATTATCACAAGGTTCTCTTACCACCTTTTCCATTGTTGGACATGGAGAAGTACTCGGACAGGCCTACCTAAACAACGCCCAGCTGCCATGTCCTGCACGGCACAACCACATTTTCTTTTGCCTGCTTCTTTGGCAGCTAATGTCTGGTCCTTTCCCAGCATTCAAGGCTATTTCCTTGCACATTTTGGTCACGTATGGCACCAAAGCTTTCTCAACAAGCTTGTTGGGAAATCTCCTCGATAGAAAGTTAGAGGGAAATTGTCTTAAAGTGGGAAATAGGAATACTTTTCTTCAGCAGGCTACATGCCGATTATTGTGCGAGTATCCTTTAGGCACTGTCATCAATGGAGAAGAATGTAAAACCCCTCCTATGACCCTCAGAAATAAAGCTAGAAGCTACCTCAAAATCATCAGTTCCTCAGGCAGTCTCTCATTTTGACATCGCTGGACAATGAAAAACACTTCAACTGAAGACTAAGGATAGGGGTGGCAGTTTACACAGATGCTACCTCTGTCAATGCTAAAGCTCAGGCTATGTGTTCCACGGCCTGGCAATAATCAACAGCATTGCTCAATCAAAGGGGAGTATTAATTCCACTTCACAGCATGATTTCAGCTGGAGAGGAGTGTGAGGAATCACAAACAACTCTCTCTCTATAAAGTAATGATCTTCAGACCTTTGACTGTGCTACTTGGGAGGGGGTGCCCACTTCTGACACCGAATTGACCAAGTTGTGTCAAGTAGTTGTCACAAGTGGCACATCTGATGCTCACTTCACAAACAGCTAAATGGAGACATTAAAATGAGTGTAATGGCATAGGAGCAAGAAGACAACAGTGTTTAGCATATCCTAGCTTCATTACAGCCAAGAACGGCTTGCATATTCAGTACTATATATAAGCTATCAGCCTAATGTGGAATCTATGCACAGCACACAAACAAATTGAACTGCTTTGGCCTTCATAAAATAGTTACCCTAGTCACTGGCATACATTTTATCAGTATCCTATAAGTTGAGGTTTCATTCGGGTGTGAAATGATTCAAACATATGCCAAGCAGCTCACAGACAGATTTTTTACATCCCTAGCACAATCTACTTCAAAAACTTCCTAGACCAAACCTGTAACCTATAAGTCACACAAAGCCCTCTGTAACCACCGCATGAACACACTACACTGCTTTACAAAAAACAGAATAATGTGGAGCCACCGTGCTTGAAAGTAATGCTGTACAGAAGAAATATCAAAATTGCTACTTAACTGCAAGACTGCCAGACCTGACAGGCTTAGGGAGGTCTTCCACCCAAACTTTTTGCCTGCTTTGCCTCACTTTTGCTGATCTGTTTTTGTTGGTCTTAGGACTCTGGGCTCTTTACCACTGCTAACCAGCACTAAAATGCATGCGCTCACTCTCCTAAAATATACTAACATAGGTATATCCACAATTGGCAGATTTAATTTACATATAAGTCCCTAGTAAAGTGCACTATAGGTACACTTGCCTGTAAAGTAAATTCTTCTAGTGGGCCTGCAGCACTGATTGTGCCACCCACTTAAGTGCAATAGCAAGTGACAATATCAAGTTAGTACACTTCTGGACCGGCAGATACTCTGCCAGGAAGAAGGAATGCTGTGCTGCTGAAGGTACTGTCACTCTGCTGGAACTCTGCTGAAGTCCTGCTTTGCTGTGCCTGCCCTGCCGCCTCTTTGTCTTGGAAAGGGAAGGACTTGGCCTAAATCTCTGCCTTCCCAGAACCAAGTGACTCCAAGGGCTTGGAGGCTTGCCTCCTGCAGTCTCAGGGACCTCAAAGACTGTCTGAAACTATCCTACAGCACCTGCACTCTGCATGTCCGACTCTGTCAAGTGGTGCCAATCCAGACCTGGGCCTTTGGCAGGGAGTTCTGCAGCTGTATTTTTAAAACAATCCATACTTCGCCATCACTGCACTGATCGAACTAATGCATTACTCCTTGACGTTGACGCATCACCGCTGCCACGGAGGACAAGGACTTTGAATCGGAACGACAATATAAAAATAAGACTTAAACTTAAGGATAGAAAGTAGTTCCATGATGTCACACCACCATGTGTGCATCTGTCGACCACAGCTTTACAAATCATTGTATCAAGTCTATCTAGTTGATTCAACCACAGGAAAAAAAATTGAAATCCAAGAATACATCAATTTGTTAAATAAAAAAGCCAGAAACGGAAAACTGTGTTCTTCTGAGAGGGTGCATGTCCAAGATGGCGGATGACACGATCCCCTGAACGCGAGCTTCGGCCCATCGCCACGTTTACCCACCCAAATCCCCTCCTAGTACTAATGCCCTGAGTCAAAAACTGCCGCTCAACCAAAGAAGGGCAAGTGTGCCACTTCCGACTTCCACCCAGAGCCGCAAGAGACTCTAATGAACAGAAGCCGGTTGCACTACTGGGACCTGTACTGCATGCCGGAGGAGTGCACCTGACTGCTCAGAAGTGCGGAGATCCGAGAATCTGCGCGCCACACTAGGCACAGTCATGAAGATTTTGGAGAGCTAACCTGCATTACCTGCGAATGGTATCTGTCCCGGCACCGTGCAACACATTAGCGGCCCGACCCTGGATTGCCGTGATGACCACCACACTTTTAATTGGGGTAAGACTGTCGGCCCCAATGAATGGGGGGTGCGCGGCGACCTCGGTGATCCTTGCAGCCCTGCTCCTTATGAGAACGCAGTGACAGAGCCCCCTCCCCACCCCCTCCCTCCCCCCAGGCTTGACTGCAGTCAATAATACATCCAAAAGCCTGTACAGAGAGACTGTGGCATATACAAAGATCCTTGTTGATTATTATGGTCCTCACTCTACTATTTTGACAACAGCCTACCCCTCCCGGAGTCACCATTTCAATTGAAGAGGGGACCAGACCAAACCGGCTGGATGTCTGAGAGATTTCTTTGCTGCACTACAAGAACCGTGAGCTGGTGGGGCCCTGACCCCCTACTGATACAGCACATTGCCCAATGGTGCCACATGTACAGAGGGAGACACTACTTATGGTGAAGTGCATCAGTGTATTGAAAAGGAGATCCCCCCATTACATGGACCCCATCACCATGTACATTACGCACGTAGGGCATCCTCTCTCCAGTACTGCATTGCTCCCATGCAAATGATTTTGAATGGTGAGGGCCCAACTGCCTAGAGTGAGTCAGCCAACCATCAATCATAGCTACTCAGTTATGTAGCCTACAATGACCATTGCCTAGGATTATCTGGAACCTCCTTCCACAGTGTAACTTCCAGATAGTTTTTCAGAGACTACAGGCCAACGTGATGGTTACTGGGGTCTTTTGAAAGGTGACAAAGCTGCAAGGCACCTCTGGTTCTGCCCAGAGCAGGGACCCTTGTGTGCTTCTCTATTTGGCTGGTTTCTCCCGGTGGGTGGTGCATCCTTGGGGCATTGGCCGAGCTGAGATTCCCCGCTAGACCTCCGATACACTCTTCCCTTGCTCCATATCCAGCAAGTGCATGCTAGTGGGCGTGCACCAACATGTCTAAAGTGAAGGCAGGAAAGGTGGGAGACAGACCTATTATGCATGCCACCTCAGACATAAGGCCTCCAGGGCACCAGTTGACTGTAGAGAGACCCTGCAGGATCACACAGAGAAGTTTACATAACTGCTAGTAGCCGTCAATAACCATAAGTCCTCCTTGGAGCCAAAGTAGATGCTTTAATAATCAATGTGGGGTTCCTTCGTGAAGACCACAAGAAACAAACAGACAGGGTAAAAGATACAGAAACAGAATTAGCAATGGTTCAGCCATCTGTGACAAAACACCAACAAAAGATTGAAACGCTACAGAAGGAGAAGGCACAAGTACGAGCTAGGGCTGAGGATGCTGGAGGACACTAGTGCCAAAACAATATCAGAGGAGTAGGCCTCCCCGAGGGCACAGAATGCCCAAGTATGGACCTATTCTTTGAGACATGGCTAGAAAAAAAAAGCAAGGAAGATGCTCAAGTTCTTTTCCTGTCAAACATGCACACAGGATGCCAGGACGTTGCCCTCCCCCTGAGTCCCCCCCTCTGTCCGTTGGGGCAAGATTATTTAACTTCAGGGATAGAGACAATATACTCCAGATTGCTATGGCACAGGGCACGTGGACCGTGGAGAACAACACTGTAACGATTTTTCTGGACTACACTGCTGAGGTACGAACAATGAGAGACTCGTTCAAAGAGGTGAAACAACACCTATGTACCCTGGATATCAAAATTCACGCTGTTATATGCTGCAAAGCTAAGGGTTGGATGAGGCAACAAGGCACTGTTTTTTCCGACACCTTAGGAAGTGTGGACCTGACTGGAGTCCCAGGACAACTATCAGTGTTCCTCCCAGTCAGCTCCAGACAGAGCCTGAAAGACCAAACGAAACAGGAGGCGTTCTACTAGAAATTTGCATGGCAAGCCCTCGACAATGCAGGCAGCACTGGGCAGATCAGAGGCGCTGGCTGCGGCAGAGCAGGTGCCCTTATTCAATCAGGACAGTGCAGCTTCTGACGAAGAGACCAGGGCATTACATGATGTCATGCTCAACATCGATCTACCAGAAGAACTGTGCACTCCAATGACTGCAGATTTACTGCAGAATGCCTGACAACAGAACATATATACTTTTGGTGATGTCTCTTTCCTGTCTGGGGTCTCTTGAGGATGGAAAAGGACTGAGTAATGGGAGTCATACTGCCATCAAGACAAAAGGGTATTCTTTATCCTCTACTGTCTCAGGGGCTTCAGATTGGGACATTCTATGATGACTGTCTTGGAGCCCCCTCACCTTCAAATAGACTTGATGTTAGTTGCCCAAATCATTGCTGGAAGTACCTGGCCATGACCGACTGAGGGTGTTGCCTAGGTTGGCGGTTTGTTATTGATGATTTTTTTTTCTTTTTTACTGATTGATATTTTCCTTTTCTTTGCCTGACCTCCTTGCTGCTATGCCTCCTCCTCACCATACAGATTACAGATTGGACTCCTTATCCCACACAAAATGAATGACCACACATGAATAGAACATACTCACATGGAATGTGAGGGACATGGGCACTTATAGCAAACAACATAAAATCAATTATTATTTGAAACAGCACACTATTCAATTTGTCTGCCTTGAGGAGATACATTTAACGGCAGGAGAGCTCCCGAAATTGCTTTAACACTGGCGGGGCCTTTTACTGGGCACCACTTATTCTGCCTATGTTAGAGGGGTCCTACTTTGGGTAGCCCTGGGAGTTCCGTTTGTCCCAGGCCACACCTTAATTGCCCCAGAGGGCAGGTACATCATTACAGAGGGCACACTGATTTGGGACCTTATTACCTTAGTAGTGCTTTATCCTCCCAATGTGGGCCAACTCCTGTTTTTAGCCTCACTGACACATGCCCTTTTTCATGTGGCACACTCCCCCACGTTCAGGTGTGGGGACTTTAATTGTGTTCCAGATTTAGAGCTGGACAGATCCACCCTCCAGTCCCGGACGTGCAATCACATTATGCCACTAAACAATTGCAGGAGTGGACTCACAATGTACATGTGATTGATGTTTGGCGCAAACTCTACCTGCGTCAGAGGGAATAGTCCCATTACTCTATGCTACATGCCCTTCACATGAGGACTGACCCAGTGACCGCACCACGACAACAGTGATCAAATGAAGACGAGCGGAGTACTTAGGGCGGACACTATCTGACCACTGCCCCTTGATGGTGACCTTTCACTGGGGACGACCAAGCCCAGCCATCCCTAACTGGAGTTTACAACCACAGCCAATGGCTTTCAGGACAACTGTGGGGAAACACATAGATAATTACTTTACAGAAAATGAAGGCTTTACTTCGGATGGAATGACAGAATGGGATCCGTTGACGGGGGTGTTGCAGAGTGCATGTAGGGGCACGCGGCATGGCATTCTGCAAGCTCATCAGAAGGGGATTGGGTGCCCAACCCCGTCACATATCCAGCATTGGAGGGTCTTAGGACTGATTACAGGGACTTATCCAGGCACCTTGCCACCTTTGATTTCAAGGAATACACCAAAATCAGCATGAACTGGGAGACCCCCGGAGGAGATCCTTGCGTACTTGAGGCCCCTGACATACCCCTTCTCAATCACCTATTGGTACAATAATTAGATGCTCCACTGACGTTCGAGGAGGTTTCCTTAGCCATTAAGCATACAGCAAGAGGTAAGACACCTGGTACTGATGGCCTGCCTATCACGTTCTATGCCTCGTATTGCGCAAGCTTAACTCCACGATTGTTGGCGTTATATGAACGAGCCAAGGAGTGCAGTCACCTCTCGGAAAACGGCGAGTAGCTCTGATCATGGTACTTCCAAAACCCAGAACAGATCCACTCAAGGTGGCTTTATATCATCCACTCTCACCACTCAACCTAGACTACAAGGTGTTAGGGAAGGTTATGCGAATATATTCACCCCAATGGTGCATACGGTGATCCATCAAGACCAGAGCGGGTTTATTCAGAGTAGAAACACATTTCTGAATATCCATTGTTTATTTAGCACCATGGACTGGGCTCACAGAAAAGATATTCAAGGTTGGGTTGCCTCCCACATAGAGAAGGAGTGTGTTACCCTGGGTTGGAACTACCTATAGGGTGTCCTACTGAGACTGCGAGACTGGGATTTGGACTGGGCTTTGCAGATAGATTCGGATCTTTATAACTCCCCATAGGCCAGGGAACGCACGGGTGACATTATTTCAGATAGTTTCCCATTGAACGTGGGATCAGGCAGGGCTGCCCTCCTTGTTGTTTGCCCTCGCCATGGAACTAAATGGGAGGCTTAAGCATTCTCAAATATGAGCTTTACTACGCTTCAGCCCAAACTTCAATGGCCACTGCGCTGGCTGCACAATGTATCTTGCCCTGAAAGAGACACCCTGGGTCTTGATCTTAGAGAGTTGCCGCTATTGGGGTGGCTCTTGACATGTCCCTCCTATTCTGCAGTACCAAATGTTTTGGTGAAGGTGGTAGTATGGTGTTAGAGAAAGTATGTATATTGCGAACGCTGAGGAATTCCATACGCTCCCAGTTTACCCTCTTGGAAACCACCACCACGCAGAGCTTTGAAAGCACTTCACTCAGTAGATGTAGCGGGTATATGACGTGGGGAGACATAGTGGTAGACTACGCATGTTTGAAGACCTGGTAGAGGTAGACGGTTTGACCCCGGACAGTTTCTGTTGCATTCGGCCCTCTGTGAAGTAGTTGGTAAAATGTGGGAGAGATTTATTACAAGTGAATGGTTCACTATAACTGAACCTGACTACAACAAGCAGCAATATCAGTTATTCACGGAATTCTGAATCGGAATTACTCCAATCCTTACTTCCAGCCCCTTAGGGAATGGTGGCAGGTTACATTTTCTACAGAGCTGATGGACGCTGCCTCCGCTTTACACAATTCAACTATCTACAGCACCCATACCTTTCTCCAGACAGAATAGGGAAAATGTACATAGGCGCGAGAACACAATGTCCCAGATG
This sequence comes from Pleurodeles waltl, assembly GCF_031143425.1. Classification (NCBI taxonomy): domain Eukaryota; kingdom Metazoa; phylum Chordata; class Amphibia; order Caudata; family Salamandridae; genus Pleurodeles; species Pleurodeles waltl. The sequence goes on along the minus strand of NC_090443.1, from coordinate 350,778,485 downwards.
CCAGCAAGAAGGGGCACACTTTCTTCATATGGTGTGGGTATGCCCTGTGACCACAGATAACTGGCACTGTGACCTCTTGTATTTCTGCTATTACGAATTCTATTCTACCCCTTGATCCCACTTGTTGCATCCTAAATACAGGGGTGGTAACAAAAAAGACAAACATGTGATGAGCTTCCAAGGTCTGGGGCTTGTCCTTGCGAAGCATCGTATCGCCAAGCCCTGGTAAGTAGTGACTGCCCCCTCACTCACAGCACTGCAATTGGTGAGGTACAGTGGGCCTCAGCACAGCTTAGCTTTCAATACGAGCAGATGCACGTGCAAGAGATGGGAGGTGTAACTTAATGGAGCGGTGGGATGACTACTTGACTACGTTGAAGGGAATGCTAGCCTTGCCCAATTGACATTCAGATGAAGGTATGGGAGACTTATGGAGGTGACTGATCCATGTTGAATACTACATTATACATATTTATGCTGGGCAGGGAGGATGGGTGGAAGTGTTGGGCCAGGTTCTCTGGGAAAAGCTGATTTGCTACCTGTCTATACTGGTTCCCTGTTTCGTTCCCCCAAACGCCAGAAGAATCATTGTTGCATTAAACTGTGCATATTTATATTGGAACTTGCATAGCGATGCACACAGGTTTTGGTTCTATGTGAAATCAATAAAAAGACTTACTAAACAAAAATAAAAACTGTGTTCTTCTGACATGGACTGAAATGGCAGTCATTCTCACCCTTTCAAATTTGTAGTATGTTCAGTACACCAGAACATTCCTTATGAAAAGGACTTGTCTTTTCCAGCATAGAAAGGTCATTTAATAAATCAGTTAATTAAAAGAGTGGTAAACATGTTTCAGTTCAGTTGAACCAACTGGACCTAGGAACATGAAAACAGTAATTTATCAAATCTGGACTGTAAAAGCTTTGCCTGGTGACGAAGAACCACTCAACAACAGTAACAAGAGGTCATGTGAATGCTGGTACTTGTCAAAGTTTATATCATAATGAAATGGTCTGACAGTGACCAGGCTTTCATGAAAAAGTAGGGGTTTAAAATCTCATTTAAATTATTTTCACGCGACTCCACAGATAATGATTCTATTACACTGTATCTTGTTATAAGTTTTAACTTCACTTTCCCCAGGCTGCTTTACAATCACTATGGATCAAAAAATATATTATGGTCAGAAAATGGGTCTCATGCAATACAGTGAGATCCAGTGGCTAATTTAAGTTCCAAGAGGAATAGTTTGGACAATATTTTTATTATTGCTTAAAGGCTGAACTGTCACTTTTCCAAGCAGAACTTGGAATCTGCCATTTGGGAAAATTCCTTAACAACGTGACCTTAAGGACGCTGACGTTTCCCACGCAAGCGTAACCACGCTTGCCTGAACAACGCATGGCTTTTTCTGCACCTTAACCACACATGTGCTGACTTACGCATATGCGTGGTTAAGGCACAGAAAAAAACATGCGTTGTTGGGGAGAGGGCGAGGTGAGGTAAGTGGGGCTGGGGCAGGGGTGGGGTGGATTATGGGATATGGTGGGTTGGGTTGGCGGGCTAAAAAGTGTTTAAGGGTTAGCGAATTTGGTTATTTTTTTGTTTTTTAGGGCGGGAGTGGGGAGTTTTCATTTTTTTATTTATTTAGGGCTTAGGGTGGGGGCAGGGTAGTTTATTTTTAAAGAGGCGGGGGAAGGTTTAACGAAGGGTCAGAGGAGGGAGGAGAGAAGAAGGATCGGGAGAGGATGCTGTAAGTGGGGTTGGGGCAGAGAAGGTGGGTAGTTTTTGGCGGGGTGGATTTGGGGCTTAGGGTGGGGGGTGTTGGGCTACTTTAGTTTTTAGGGGCAGGGGTACGGGGGTCAGGGTATTGATTTTTAGGGCTCAGGGTGAGTGTGGGGGTAGGGGTAGTTTACTTATTAGGGAGGGGAAGGTTTTAGGGCTCAGGGAAGGTTGGGGGTCGGGGTAGTTGGGTTTTTTTAGGGCTCAGGGCGGGTGGGGGTGTCAGGGTAGTTTAGTTTTATGGGGCAGGAGTAGGGGGCTCAGGGTCGGTTTTTTTAGGGTTCAGGGCGGGTGGGGGTCGGAGTAGGTTAGTTTATAGGGACGGGTTGTGGGTTTGGATAGTTTTGTTTTTGTTAGGGCGGGTCTGGGTAGTAGAGATGGAGGCCTCAGGGCGGGTTGCATGACAGAACCACATATGCCGTTTTGCATGCATTTCCACACATGCCTGTACTAGGCATGCTTTTACAACAAAATTTGTTGTCAAGGCATGTGTAGTAAAGGCATGTGTGGAAACGATGCATCGTGGTTCCGACTGCGTTGTTAAGGCATGCGTGGTTCCAGCTTGCGTGGTTCCATCATACAACCGCTGTTGGTCACGTACCACGTAAGAAAAACATTTAAATATATAGTACCTGATTCATCATCTTTAGTAAAAGCAAAATAAAACCAGACAAAATGCACAGCAATAGCCACAGCACTTACGTATAAGATTTCCCAGAGCCGGTCTGCCCATAGGCGAATAAACAGGTGTTGTAACCAAGGAAGGCTCTCTCCAACAGTGGTACTGCCAGTTTCTCATACACATATTCTTGGCTGGCGAAGTTACGCTGGGACTCATCGATAGACCAGAAGGAGAAGTCATACAGAAACGTATGGGCTTGTTTGGTTTCAGGGTGTTGCACAATTGTCTCCTGTCCATTCATGAAGACTACTTGGAAGGTATTTTCCTTCTTCTCTCTAGCCAAAAAAATAAATAAAACATTGATTAACAGCTTTCAGTGTTCTACATACAACTGATGATTAGGAGGTGGCAGGCACTCAAATACATTGCAAAGTGGAATTAGTGTATTTCTGAAGTGAATAAAATGGAGCAGAGCGCAAGGTCTTTTTTGCACTTAATGAAGAACAAGTATCACCATGGAATTTACCTGCCACCACCAAGACGTGTGTAGGAAACCAAATATTCTTAACCTAAACATTAAATTAAATATTTGTTAGAGGTTATTCGCCTTTATTGTGCATGTCCAACTGTACAATTTTGAGAGACCTCATTCTGACATTCAAACTTAGAGCACACGGGTACTCTATTGTCTGTTGTGAGTGTTACAAGGGATTGTTGCCAGAAGCTATAACCCAACTTGAGCGAAGTCATTTTTTGAAAGGGTGGGGGAACTGGCTGATATTACTGTAACATCTCCCGACGCTCTATCTGTTGTGCGCAGAACAGTTTTATAGTCCGTCCTGCCATAAATGTTTACAGTTGTCCCCAACTAACTGATAAGCACGGAGAAGGGGAGATATTTGAGCACTTCTAGGCAACAGAAAAAAAATGGTTGTGTTTGGGAAAGTGGGATAAATGTGCATGCTGAAAATTACTTCTAGAAGCTTCTAAGACAAACGTAAATATGGTTGGTAAGTAAGCTTATGTTTTTGCTTGGCTACAGAATAGTACTATGGCATTCACCTTCACTCTGGTACGGGTGGGGTTTTTAATTACGTATAATCATATCCAATTTGATTTTTTTTTTTAAACTGCAGCACATATAGGAGGAAGAGATATTCTACCTTCTGTTGCCTTGAACAAAAGAAAACGAGAGGTTACAGGTATGCACGACTAGTCCAGTATCTTCCAAGAATAGAAACAAACATAGGCCATTTATTTGTTTGGAAAATGGCTAGACTTTTCTGTGCATGACATGCTGGTATACACATAAAATTGGAACAACAGCACCAATGCTATACTACCTAAAGTAATGCGCATGTAGACTTCTGCAGTCCAGAAAATCTTTGAGCAAATCAGCATGTTCAAATTAAATAAGTTGCAAATAAACCACCTTCAAGTGTAATGGAAGGTCATGCATAAAATGTAATCTCACTAAGTCATTTAGGAGATTAAAATGCTAGAATAAAACTGAAAAAAGAATCCTCTGCTTACCGATTATTAAATGGGCGCACTCGTACAGCTACTGTCACTGTGCTGTTTTCCACCTGTAGGACATCTTCCTCTGTGTCCATCGTCTGCGCTGCACTCTCCCCTTTCGGCGTACGAAGACATGTTGCTGTAGTATGTTCTTGAGTTCCTTTCTGTCTGCTTCCTAGGAAAGGGTTAAATGGGCTCGTTTTCTTGGTTGGTGCAGCTTGCAAAAAGTCAATTCGGGTTCTAGGTGTCGTAGATGACGATGAGTTCCTATTAGCTAGTGTTGTGACACATTTTGGTATAGAACCAACTCTCTCTATTGGCTTGGGAGTTCTCGTTTTATCCAAACTTCCATATTTGCGATCTGGTGTTTTAGCGGATACCTTAGACATCCTAGGAACTTGATCACATTCACTTCTTTTTAACCCAGGAGGCCTTCTATCAGTTTTTTCCATGTTGGAAGGTTCAGACTTAAGGACCGTGGATTGAAAGGCTTTGTTCCCATTGCCCAAAGTACAATTCACAAAAGTAGATCCGACACTTCCATTTGAACCACTGAAATGAGAGAATGCTTCTTTGTGCTTTGGATGAGCAGGTAAAAGGGACTGATCATGTAGCTCTGTTGGGAAATACTTTGGCCTAGGTTGGAGCTGATCTGTCGATTCTCCACTTGTATCACTAGTTGTGTTTGCATGAACTTTTTCCAGGGAGCCAGTATTTATTCGGCGTTGGAGTGTCAGTCGCACTTCTGTCTTTATCGTGCCCTGCTCCACATTCTCGTCTGGCTCACTGCGATTTCCGGGAGTACCTTTGCTGGGAGTCTTTCGTCTCTGAAGAGTTAACCGAGCCTCTTTTTTTGGTGTGGTGGGAGCCTCTCCAACATCTGGCATAGTAGAAATCACATAGGTCTTATTAATTTCTTTGCTTTTAGTCAAAGCCAACACTGGTTTGGCTCCTCGGACGTCCTCTCGCCCATCTGGATTAGGTTGCCTTGCAAACCGGCTGCTATTACTGTGGACATTGTATGTGCTGTTCACACGGAAAGAAGAAACGCCGTGCATGCTGGAGCAGCTTCTAGCAGCCGTAAGCTTACACTGCAACCAAGTCAAATGCAGGGAAGTGTAAACAAACATTCATTTTCATGTGCAAACCAAACGTTTAGTAATAGCTTCATTCTAACCTACTGAGTGAACACGGTACGAAATCATCTGCTTGTGAAATGCCCTGCAGAAAAAGAAAAATATTGTTACAGTAAATAAACATGAGCAGTGAAGTCCAGAAAGTAGGTCACAAATGTTTACTTTGTATTTGATAAACACAAACCTAAACTTCTGTCGCACAACATAAAAACAGTTAATTGGAAAATCTAAACAACACGCAGTTTGGCTTGCAGTGCAGCTCTTACCTAGTTTGAAGGTGAAGTAATATTGTACCCAATGAGGGGCCCCAATATGAGTGCCCGGAACTGTGGCTGGTACTTCCAACCCCAGAATTAGGGTTACCGTCAGATATTAGGGATTATAGTGAGAATCGGGAATTCTATACCAGATTCCACCTCAGTTTCTCATTAAGCCCCAACCCAATTTTCATCCAGACATTTTAGGCTGCTTACTGATTGCTCAAACAGTGAATTTTTCACAAATGTATTCACATTGGGCTGGTAGCTCCCATAACCCAACGCCAATGTAATGTGTGCGGTCCTCGATGGAAGAGCAGAGTAGCAGTGAATCACTATAGCTTTGAAACCTTGTTGAAGAATGTAATTTCAGAGCTAATCTGACAGCCTGTCAGTAAATTTAATTCAAACACATACAACCGTTGGCATTTTATGCACAGTATTGGAAATATGCAGCATTGGGGTAAAGGTACTAAAACCGAGACACTGCCTAGGACACGTACAATGTTGAAGCAAGAATCAGGGAACAAATAAGATCAGTTCATCAAGATAAAACAATATTTCAACAAGGAAGGGATGTAAACTAAAAAAAACAAATAAAACTGGAGGACATACAATAAGCACAATGTGGACATACAGAGTAAAGGTACAACACAATGCTGGCTAAAGGTGGGCACAGTCATTATGACACAGTAAACTATGACCAGGCCAATCAGCATACCACGGAACCAGCACCAACAAGGGGTGGGAGAGAAGCAAACCCATACAGAAGGTGATGAAAAGTAAATTAGAAAGTGTGAGCGGATTGCACAGTCTCACACTCAGACAGTTTCTACTATCAAAAAGAAACCCAACTTGGGAGAGGAGGTGGAAAAAATGTTCTCAAAGCTCATGTTTCAAAACAGAGTACACAGACTCGGGGAATCTCAGGGATAACTGGGCAACACAACGCCTCTTACCAGAGGGGGTGACACAGGGCTGGGTATCCACAAAAAGGGAGAGTGTAAATCAGTAAAATTAAGGTAATAATTTAATCTCACTTTTTTAGGAACAAATGATACAAATGATGGAGAGGTTTCTACACAATGTGCGAGGGAGCTCTCCCTATGTTGTGAGCCTAATTAAATTTTGAATGGAACTCCTCTTGTGTCTCCATAGGTAGATTAATAGTGGGTGGTTGTAAGCACTTGAGTGAGTCAAGCCTACATGAACTTAGGACCATGTTTCCTAGGTATTGCTGAAGCTCTCGCAGACTTTTACTCAGCCACTCGAAGGGAGCCACCACACCCACTCCTCCCAGCCTCTGCCTTCTGTGTCATCTAGTAAATTATGCATTCAGCAATATGGGTACCCATGGTGTGTTTGTGTTAATTCTGCCACAGCACTTGCCTGGGGTGGGTGAGTCAGGAAAGTAGTAAGCAGTGTGGCAACCCCCTGATCCAGGACACTACCCCCTCAAGGCCTTCTTTTTGTCCAATCAACCCCAAAGTATTTGCCACCCTCTGGTAAACACCTCATTCAGCCCCAGCAACAACAAAATTAAGGAAACTTAAGGAGATTAGCTGTTTGAGAATCGGCTGGGAGCCAAATACAGCCAAAATGTAGAACACACGTTACACCACACCTTGGTTCCAGATACACAAATGTGCACAGTTCAAAAGCCTCACCACACCTTCAAGGCACTACACAACACAGGCCCCACCTACCTGAACATATGCATCTCCTTCTACCAACTCACCTGACACCTCCACTCTGCCAGACACCAACTCATACTCATGCCACAGACACAGATCCATACACTGGGCCTGGTCTTACATCACAATCAAAGAGTGGAACAACCTCCCACTACACAGCAAAGCCTCCTCTTCCCTTCCTAAATTCTGCAACAAGATGAAGACATGTTTTTGTAATAAACTCCCTTTGCCTTGTTGAAGCTAGGCACACACCTCCTAAGCACCAGGATACCCTCCCAGGTGATAGTGCATTTACAAATATATATAACATAAAATCACTATAGAAAAATTTCTCTTTTTACATGATCACCCCATTTATGTTGGGCTGATGTTGCTGTTTTTTTATTGTATGCACTGGTATTCTGCTAAAATGCCCCAGTGCATGTGCGCAGACCTGGGAAAACATGTAAAAATTGTTTATACTCCTAATTGACATACTTGTCATACCTGTAAGTCCCTCCTATATCGGAAAAAGTGTACCCAGAGGCTGTAAGTTAAATGTCACTTGTAGACTGCAGTGAGATATCCAGATCTGCTTGTGCTGTTTGTTCCCCACTGTTGTTACTATTTTAAGTTGGGTGGCTGACATTTTCTTTGCTGTGCACTTTTTGCTGTTTTGTGGTTGGGCAGGTTCCATGTACCATGCTGTGCATTTTATTTAAGTATGCTATGTACTTTAGTTTGAGTCTGCTGTTTCAAGGTCTGTTTAACAAAGTGCAAATGCTTGGAATTTCTACTAGAACAAACATGTAGGGTGGATTAGTTAACAGCCTCTGTATCCAGCTGACCTCAAGGATGCCTGATATGCTTGCTTGTTGTTTACTTGTTCAGCTGCCCTGCCATCAAATTAAAGGACTCTATTTCCTGCCCAGATTCCTACCAGCCTTTTGACAGGAAACACAGTAATCTTCAGGAAGACTCCAGTGCCTAATATATTTGTTTGCTCAACGTTCTATATCCTGCCCAAGACAGCCTACTAATTAACAGGAAACGCTTAGTAATCTTCAAGAAGGTTCCAGATTAACACCTGCATGACAGGTTATAAGGCTATAAATACTGCTTTCGAACTCAGTCCCCTGTTTGGCTTTGATCTGTCTCGAAAGAGACGTTTCTCCCTTTAGAGGTGTCCTTGAGTTCCAAACATCGGCACCTGCGGCAGGAATAAACCTGAACATCTTCACCAGGAAGCTGAAGGCTGGCAACCACTCTTAGAAATCCATCCCTTCAAGACAGCTTCCAACAGTCTTGAAACCTGGTCTATCAACCGACTCCACTGTGCCTTGACTATGACCATCTTTTTGCCATTTGACGATCCAGCTACGCTAGACCATTACACGGACATCAGGTTATTGTTAGACACACGGGGGCGTGGCCAAGGACCCGGAGATGGCGCACGCCTGAACTCTTAGCTCCGGAGGGGCCGGCGAATAGAAAGTCAAAATCGTGCCTTCCCCGGGCCGAATGAGGTCCAGGCTGCGGGGCGAGACCAGAGGAGGGGGCCGAGCGTGTGTGGGCCCCTGCGGCAACCCCGGGGGTGCCGAATCTGCCCGTCGGGGACTTCGGAGTCTGCGGGCCTGAGCACGTGACAGAGGCCGCGGCCTTGCGTGGTGCCGAGAGCCGAAGTGGTGAGTGCACGGACGGCACAGAACAGCGGGAGGCGCCGAGCAGGCTCTCCGGCAGCGGCGGAGGTGCTGGCGGGGGCCAGGGGGCCCAGGTGAGATCGCGCACAGCTGAAGCGCACAGAGACTGTGCCACTAGAAGCGCACGGCCCCGGAATAACAGAGGGGGCAGGAACGGGATCGAGGTCGCGGCCTTGGGCGGGGCCGTAGGTTGAGGCGGCCCGGAGGCCTTGCGTGGACCAGAGGAGAGGGCCGAGCGTGTGTGGGCCCCTGCGGCGGCCCTGGGGGCCGAAGTGGTGAGGGCCCAGGTGAGATCGCGCACTGTGGAGGCGCACGGAGATTGAGACACTGGATACGGGTGACCCCAGAAGAACACAGGGGGCAGGCCCGTGATCGGGGCCGCGGCCACGGGCAGGGCTGCAGGTTGAGGCGACCCGGAGGCTGAAGAAAGCGGAGGTTGCCGGCGGAGACTACGAGCTGGGGTGGAGATGCCATTTGGGTTCTGGTGGCCCAGCGGAAGTCGCACTCTGACGGGTGGTGAAGTGGTGCTGCTCTGGGCCACGGACGAGGCCCCTAGGAAGGATTGGGGACGAAGCGAGGCCAAGAGCGAGAGAGAGGCAGTGTGGAACGATTTCGAGGTAGCGACGTGACCCGGGGTCAAACTGCGGGGCTGCTTGACTTGAGGTGGGCCTTTGGGCCCTGGTACACACCGAAGAAGCGGAGAGAACGAGGGATAACGGGACCTGGTGGACCCCTGCAGACACCGGTGAGCTAGATGCATGGTGGCTGGTTTGACCGAGCCGGGGGCCGGATCGGGGTGGCCCCGGACGGAGGTGGCCCGTGACCCATGGGGGTTGAATGAGTACCCGGGGCTGAGGAACCCAGAAGATAGGATCAAGCAAGCGAGGAAAAAGGGCCGACTGATGAAGCTGGCGGATGGCGGATCGCGCCCCCGGGGGCGAGGGGCGGATTGCCTAAAAGGTTGAACCGTGGACTCCCCCGGGCGCATTGGAGTACTGGAGATCCATAAAGGAGTAGGACTGAGCACAGAAGTGTTCCTGGTGCAACAAGGGAGACAAGCGGGAGGAAATTTAGTGCCACGATGAAGAGTGACAGTTGAGAGTCCATGACGGGCTAAAGGACCTGGAGCTGAGATGGATAGCGCTTAAACGTAGAGCGCCTGGGGAGAAGCATTCCGAAGCGGAACAACTGAAACAGCTGGGGCAGCTGTCGGGGCGAGGTCCGCTGTTGATCAGATGCCCCCCAGGAGCCGCCACAAGAACAGAACCATGGCCGCTGCAGCTCAGTCCGGGAGCGATGACTCGGACCCACAGGGCCACATGCAGATCAAAGTCCAGGATACTTTAGATAAAATACTCGGGGCGATCGAAGACACCAAAACAACGTTGCAACGGGAGATCAGTCAAGTAGCTGTGGAGGTGAGCCTACTGAGAGCGGACCACCATAAACTGGCAGACAGAGTCAAAGAGACAGAAACTGTACTGGCCGAGATAGCACCAAAGCAGAAAGACCTGAGGGCTGAAGTGACCTCCCTGGCCGACAGAGTGGCGCAACTCGAAAAAAGAGCTGAAGATGCGGAGGGGAGGAACAGAAGGAACAATGTGCGCGTGGTGGGCCTCCCGGAGGGGGCTGAGGGGGAGAACATTGTTGAATTTCTGGAGAAATGGTTCAGTACCTCAGTGGCGCCGGGGCGCTTGACCCCATTCTACACGCTGGAACGAGCACATCGGGTGCCGGCGAGGCCCCTTGCCCCGGGGAGACCCCCCCGGGCCGTGATAGCTAAACTCTTACACTACAGAGACAGGGACTCCCTCCTGCAAAGGGCCAGGGAGACGGGCCCATTTAAAGTCGCAAATGGGGAGGTGACACTGTTCCCGGACTTTACCCTGGAGGTGCAAAACAAGCGGTCTTCGTTTCTGGCAGTTAAGAGAGCCCTAAGAGAGGAGGGAATCCAGTATTCGCTACTCTACCCAGCCAGATTGAGAGTGATGCTGGAAGGGAAGACAACATTCCTCCAATCCCCTGAGGAGGCGTGGGAATGGCTTGAGTCACGTGGCCCTCAGGCGGGGGGTCCCGTTGGAGAGGGCCCGACCGGTGGCAATGCTCGCCGAGCCCTGAAGGGAAGGAAGACCAGAGACCGCAGACGACTGGCGCCCACACAAACACAGAAAGAGAAAGGCAGGAAGGAAGCACTGGAAGCGGCAGCACGCATGGGTGGGGAGGCATCCCCTCAGGAAGGTTCTGGGAATGAAACGGACGACACGTTGGTGTCCTCTGCGGAAGACCTGGAGCATTCAGCCCGAGCCCCGAAGGTGACCCCACAAACAGCTGACGAACTTGGCTAGCCAGGGCCTGCGGAAGGCGCCGGGGACTGGGCATGTCAAGCGTAATGGCGGCCCCTCCGGACTTGGCCACCCCCCCGGAACAGAACCTCGCCCATTCAAAATGGCGAGTACCGCTGATCAAAAGTTGAACAAGTTGCACGGTTGCATAGTTTACTGGGCAGCCTACAGGTTAGGAGGTGCCCTGGGGATGGGGAGTTGGGATACACAGTTACAAGTTAATATGGCAATGTGGGTGGCGGAATTTGACTGCGGCAAAGACATGATGATGTGGGAAAATATCCTTGCGACTGGGGAGAAGCGGGGGTATTGTCACCAGAATGAAATCATGCAATGGCGGACTATAATTTATTGACCTGGAACGTTAGGGGGATGGGCACTCCAGCTAAAAGGCACAAAATACTCTCTTACTTAAAGAGAAGGGGAGTACAGGTGGCATTACTACAGGAAACACACCTGGCGTCAGGCGCAGGTGGAGGGGGCAGGTGTTTGCAACAGAATACTCAGCTTATGCAAGGGGCGCTTTAGTATGGATCAGAGCGGGGGTCCCCTTCATATTGACCTCTTCCAATATAGACCGGGAGGGAAGATTCGTGATATTGGAAGGGAAGCTACAAGGTATCCCAATAGTCTTAAGCTGCATATACGCCCCCAACCAAGACCAGGTCCCCTTTATGACGAGCCTATCGAGACACCTCACACGCCAAAGCGCTGGGGAGCTATTAGTAGGGGGGGACTTCAATGCAGTACTAGACACAAATCTGGACAGGTCCACCCCGCCTCTGCATGGGGCAGCGACAATCAAAACAGCCAGAAGGCTGAGTGAGTGGCTGGACATGTGGGGGTTGTCGGACGTCTGGCGAATGCACCACCCAACGTCTAGTGAATATTCATACTACTCGGGTCTCCACCGAGTGCATACCAGAATTGACAGAGTAGTCTGCACAGCAGGCCTGATAAGTAATATGACACGCTCAGAATACTTAGCCCGCACTTTGTCTGATCATAATCCCTTGTTAATAACGATGAGGATGTCGGAGGATAGACCCCTTATACCATCATGGAGGCTTTCTCCCTCGGCACTTGAGGACCAGGCGTACAGAGAGGCCCTACGCGGCCACTTGGCAGAATATATTGAGACGAATAAGGGGTCTACTCCTTCTAGGGCCTTAGAATGGGAGGCGCTTAAGGTAGTGACAAGGGGCTTCTGCCTGGGGCAGTCGGTGGGGGTGAGGCGTACACTTGAAAAAGAATTGAATGACCTGGAGAAGGATATGCACGAGAGGGAGTTGGGTCAAGGGAAGACAGCGCAGGAGAATGAAGAATATAACCAAGCTTGTAGGGAACACTCCCGCATTGAAGAGCAACTCCGGTGCCACGACAGGCAAAAATATCTAGCATCCCTACATGCGGAAGAGGGTAGATCGGGGAGACAACTGGCGTGGCTGGTCCGCCCGGGAGAGCAGGGTGAGCCCATCACATGTGTAATAGACGGGGAGGGGTCTCGCAGACTCAGACCGGGCTCCATAAACGAATCGTTCAGAGAGTATTACTCGCAGTTGTACGGGAAACCCAGCGAATTGCAGATGGAATCTTTCAATAGATACCTACAGCAAATCCCACTACCAACACTGAGCGCAGATGAGAGAGACAGCCTGGGGGGACCAGTAACGCTAGAGGAAGTAAATGAAGCTATAGAACAGTTAGCACCCGGAAAGACCCCAGGGACAGACGGTCTCCCCATGGATTTCTATAAAAAATACAAATTGCTGCTGGCCCCCCAATTGACAGGGTTGTACGCGGAGGCGCTGCAATATGGAGAACTACCACAGACAATGCGGGAGGCTTTAGTGGTACCGCTCCCCAAGACAAAAGACAGGGAAGCTCCGGTGACGGACTTTAGGCCTTTATCTATGTTAAACAGCGACTTCAAAATACTTAGTAAGATAATGGCTGCCCGGTTGCTCCCTCTCATGACAAAGTTAGTGCACGCTGACCAGAATGGTTTTGTCCCCGGCCGTAGTACCTCCCTGAACCTGAGAAGGGTGTTTACGATCTTGCACATGCCCAGGGATCAGAGACCGCCAGAGGGAGCCTTACTCGCGGTGGATTTCGAGAAGGCCTTCGATTCCATCAGATGGGACTATTTAAGGACTGTGATGCTTAAAATGGGGCTGGGGGAGAACTGGGTAAAATGGGTGGACTTGCTGTACTCATCCCCGTTAGCAAGAGTTAAAACCGGAAGGATGATCTCCAGTGCATACCCAGTATACAGGGGAACTAGGCAGGGCTGCCCCTTGACCCCGCTACTGTTTGCCCTGGCAATCGAACCCCTGGCATCGCAGCTGCGATGTGAAGGCGTGGGCAAGGGAATTATCTGGGGTCCGTCCGAACATATAGTCTCCCTGTATGCAGATGATATACTTATTTACATGAGGGACGCGTCAAGAGGACTCACGTGGGCATTGGGAATACTGGAAGACTTCGGGGGCCTATCGGGACTCCGACTTAATCAGAGGAAAACATATGTATTCCCCGTGATGTCAGACAGTGCACGCCCAGATGCGTGCCCAGCTGACGTAAATTGGGCCCCGCGGACATTTAAATACTTGGGCATACAGATATTTCACGAATTAAACGATCTTAGGGACGGTAACCTCGGCAGGACGCTTAGATCATTGCGCTCCTCGGTGGGGTTTTGGAGATCATTAAAACTAACAATCATGGCCAGGGTGGCGCTCTCAAAAATGGTCATGCTACCACGCCTCCTCTACTATTTTGCTAACTTACCACTACAGATCCCCGCGGCATGGTTCCGAGAGTTGAACGCCTTGCTCAGAGAACTAATATGGGATGAGGGCCGCAGAAGAACTGCGCTCTCGACCATTTGTAGGCCGACGAGGTTGGGAGGCCTGGGCGCCCCAGATTTCGTAGGCTATTACCTGGCATCTCAGTTACAATGGGTGGCCGGCTGGCTAGCGGGTAGGGGGCGGCTGGACCTGGCCACCGCGAACGGTGAAATTGACATAGCTCAGATTGCAGCAAATATGGCGGGCAGGAAGATGGCCCCCATTAGAGGCAACATAATGTACAATGTGGCGATGAGATGCTGGAAACAATGTGAGAGGAGGACTGGAGTGGGGCCACCATACTCTCCCGCTCTGCCGCTGGCGGCCGTCGCTCTGGACGTAAGGGCGGAGGGGCCAGGGGGACTGGGTTTGGGGCCTTGGACGAGAGCAGGGATAGAGACAGTGGGGGAGCTATTCAAGGAGGGGGTGCTGAGGAGCTTTGCTGATGTAGTAGAGGGGGGGGTCCCAATAGGACAGTTTTTACTCTTTGGAAGGCTGGTGCATACCCTGAAGGAGCATTGGACCACGGTCAATGCAGAACCCGCTCCCCACGGAGTGTTGCACCTCCTGCTGACAGAGGGAGAGGAAACTCACCTAATAGCAAAAATATACAGGGCCCAGATAGAGGTAGCAGTGGATCCCCTGCGACCCCTAAGAGAAAAATGGGTGAAGACAATTGGGCGGGACCTGACCGAGTCAGAGTGGACTAGAGCACTTGCTTACCCTGGGGTGATCTCACGCAACACTAGGCTGAGATACATACAATACAACTATCTACACAGAACATACCTTACTCCTCAACGACTGCACCGCATATACGGGGGGGAGCCCAGGACTTGCCCCAGATGTGGAGACGGGGAACCCGACTTTGATCATATGATGTGGGGATGCACGATGCTCCAGAGGGGATGGACGGCGATGACGACTAATCTCATGGAGCTGTTCGGTACGGAACTCCGGCCAACCCCCGACATTTGTCTATTGGGCCTCAGAGCTAGTGCCAAATGGAGCAGGGTAGAGAGTCGCTTCCTTGACCTGTCCCTGGCCCTTTACAAAAGGCTGATTACGAAGGGTTGGAAATCGAATGCACCCCCTTCATTGACAGAATGGAGAGGCGATGTCACAAGATGGTCCAGAGCTGAACTACAGGTCCTTAAGGCCGAGGAGGCCAGGGGAGCCCGCCAGACACCCATCGCCCCGGAGTGGGAAAACCTAGTGATAAGGTGGGACGGCCTAACGAAGGGACTAATGGTACCTGAGGGGATGGGAGGAACCACTTGAGAGGGTCACCTGATGTGCTTGTAAGCGAAAGTTCCAGAAAACAGGATGGGAGGAACATCAGGAGCCCCGCTGGCCCGGGCGCAGAGGGAGCGAGTACAGAGGACAGGACGCAATAACTAAAAGAACGAAGGAGGGAGGGGAATAGTAGATAGATTGCTCCTACATAGTATGAAACTCTATGTCAACCCCCCCTCTCTGAAGCTAAGCAGCCACACCCACATGAGCCATTAAGCCTATATACAGTTTGAAGTGGAGTTAAGTCTGTTATCAGGTCACCAATATTAAAAGTAACGAGGGGCATTGTAAGTACTGTCTCCATAAAGTCGGATTGATTAAGTGATGGGAGCAATATTACACAAGTATTATTAAACTACTGAATTGAGCAAGTAATTGTGAAACACAATGCAAACAAAGCAAAACAGTGGTGCGGACAACTTAAGAGATGTGTATAATAATGACAAAACGTTACTGTAAAATGACCTACAAATGTAAAACAGCAAACAGTTAAATAAAAATATATTTGAAAAAATCAAAAAAAAAAAAAAAAAAAAAAGGTTATTGTTAGACACACTAGCAATCCAAGTTTAAATAAGAAAGCCTTGGCTGGAGGAAAAGGACTAGTTGTGTGAAGTAATAACATTAAGGACAGATATAAATTTTGTAATCATCTGAGCAGAGACTAACGGATATGTACGCAGGAATCAGTGCAGGGTTCAGTATTCAGGCCCCTTCATATGGGCTTGAATTTCATGTAGTGATTCTTGTTTGGCATGATTTTATTAAGGACTCTCACCTCTAGGTGATTCTAAAGCATTCATATATGGCTGTCTGAAATGATTGTGTTCTTGTTGCATTGTACCTCTCCCTACTGAAAGAGTGTGTCTTACCACAAGAACTTGAGTCCTGATCAGAAGGATTAACACTCACCCACCATCCTGTTCATGTGTGCTCCATGTACACCAGAACCATCACTATCTCCAAACCCCTTTCCTCTATGGTTAGTCACAAGTATCTCTAATTTCTTCTGACACAAAGGATTAACTTCAAAGGGTACTGGTGGAAGATATATGCATCAGCATAAGTTCTGGGAATTCTGGTGAGAGGCCATGGTGTGACATGCAGCACACATAGGTCCACTACCAAAGTGAGAATGCAAAACATGACTGCGGGACTACCACTGTAGCCTGAGCCGTTTTAAAACTGCAAATGTGTTCTGTAAAATAACTCCCTTTGACTGGCTTAAACTCTCTTTTTAAATATGAACATATCACCCCAGAGTAGACCTTAAATGCACATGGTGCCAGGGTGGTTGGCATTTAAAAGTAGTACATGTAAATGTTTAATTTTAAACATGTCCTTACATTGACAAGGACCTAAAAGATACTTTCACTATAGTAGCGTGATTGGTTCCATAGGAAAGCACTGGAATACAATATTAAAATTAATAATATTTTCTCTTCTTGGAAACACCTTTAAAAGTCACCTTTTACCTGCTTGAAGCCTCTAGAAGCCAGTTGTACCGAGCTTCAACTGTCGCCCAGGAGCTGAATAGCCCCTTTGATTAGTTACGAATCTGCACCCAAAGATAAGACAAATAACTTGGATGTGGGGAGGCATTTGATTGCTCTGACAGGATGACCATCTGGGCTGTGCCATGGAACCCAATTAACTTCATAGAAGCATATCCTGTCACAATTAGATGTAGTTAACATATGGGCCTGTCCCCTCCTTTGTCCCTCTAATCAGCCATGGCACCAATCCCTTTGAGAGAGGAGCTGCCCCAGAACTAGTTCTAAATGACCACGGAGGAAGGTTCCTCATTTCCCTGACCACACATCTAGGGTGGGTACAGAACCACAGACTGCAAAACCTTTCTCTCCAAAGACTTCCACAGGACCGGGACAAACTTGGCATGTCAATCTGACGAAGATAAATTGCTGCTATGCCAAACATTCTGGTTGCTCCTGCTCAGTGCTTTTCCGCAGCAGAAAATGTGTTTCTGCATGGACATCGCAGAGAAGGTAGCAGGCCTCTTGGAGCCCTCTTTGGCTACAGCTTTCAACCTTGCCCCACTGGAGGAATCCCAGCTCTAAAAAAGTGACTGAGTTCAAAGATAGAAATCTTCATTGAATGATGGCACCAAAAGTATCCAGCCATCAAGGGAGCTTCCTTGGGCACGGATTTTGAATTTCTCCCATTCAGAGTATTCCTGCCAAATGTCAGCAGCTTCACCTTAACTTCATCCAGTGGCTATCTGGCCTTGTGGAGCCCATCTCTGCCACAGCCTTGCCCTGCTGAAGATTTCTGACTTCCATTTCAGAGACTAAATCAGAAGGTAAAGCTTCTGACCAGGGCGAATCTGGTATCTCTATCCGACACGCGCTCCATCGCTGTTGGCCTTAAAAAGCAGCTAAGTTCCGGTCAAGTGCAAACAGACGACCGCAATTGGCACTTACCACTTTTTGGCACTATTTTCACATTTAAACTGTATATAAATCATTTATCTGGTTATTTTAATTGGCATTTGGTGTCATTTCGTTTATTATATTATTCACTATTTTTATGTTGAGCATAAGCGTGCAGCCTCATGTATACTTTTAAGTATACTTCTTCTGTGGGCTCAGAACCATTTAATTTGCTTGTTTCAGCGTCATTTAAAAATCCTTCCTTGCTAGTGGTCAATCATGCAGGGACAGCTCCCCCACTATGGCGAAGGAGCATTACCGCCACCAGCAGCAGCTGCAAAACTTTTACAGTAAAGCCATAATAAACTAAGTTTATTATGATTTTACTTTAAAAAGGGTGGGGGCATGGGAGGTGACTGGGAGGCACAGCACTCCCCCTCAGGGCACATGTATGTTTGGCCAGCAAACGGCAAAACATACATACGCACTAGGCTCTCTCCCACAGGGCACTGTGCTGCTGGGTGGGAGACAGCATGCAGAGCCTGGTTGGGCGCTCTGTCCAATCTTAATGCTGCTTTCATGCTGCCAGCAGCCTGAAATCAGTGTTAGGATTGGACGCAGGGCAGGCTAGGAGCCTGTGCTTGCAGTGGAGGACCAGAGGGTATAGGAGTGGCGAGAAAGGTACGTTTTTAAAAATGATTATATTATTTTTTTGTCATTCCCCCACCGCCTCGCCTGCCCCGCCCCTTTTCCCTCTCGCAAGCCGCGACTGCAGCCATGCCTCTTTGTCTCATTTTTTCTCATTGGGAGCAGGGATCAACTACTATATAATTACACTTTGTCCTGTTTATTTCTTCCTGAGGAGACTTTTTTCCTTCCTTTCCTGCTCATGTTCAGCAAAGCTTCCCTTTTCATTTGCAGGCCCACTTGTTTATTTAATTACTTGTTTTAACCTTGCAATGTTAAGTTAGCCCAAACTCGACCCAAATGTATTGGAGGCTTTACATGAGGACCAGCTCCATTACACAAGGACATTTTCATTTTTTTGTAGGCACTGGGGAGATTAAGTGATGTTGAGCCAACGCCGTGACTCGAACCATGGTCCTCGGTTCCAAAGTCGGCAGCTCTAGTTATTGCACTACACCTTCTCCCTCTTCTACTAGGTTTGCGTGGAGCGCATGAGGCATTCCAGTTCCTTTAATTGTTGCAGTGCAGCATGCCACACTTTATGTTAACATATGGTGGCCACGCCTTTCTTTCGTTCAGAGGTATTACAGTTCCTTTCATTGTTGCAGCGCGGCACGCTGCGCTTTATGTATACTTACGGCAGCAGCGCCATTCTTCTGTTTCGACCTGGCCTGCAGTCTGTCTTTCTTGCTTTACGTGGTGTTACAAAGCTGCCAATTACACGTCAAATAGGCACACCATACCAGAATGCACCAGCCACATATCATCTTTAGCACCATAAGTGGTTTTCCATCCCGTTGTTGAAACCTGGCAAATTGGGGGGGTCGTTTTAGTTGTATTTAATTTTTTACTGACTGACAGGTAAAAGCCGAACCCGCTGTGCTTCAAGCTGACCAGTTACAGTGTTTCTTACGTGGAATATTTAGACTGTCTGCCAACCTAATTAGTTTTGACTTGGTAGATATAGTTTGTAGTGAATGTTTATTACCTGTATCCAATGGAATGTTACATAGTTATGGATACATTTAAGCGTTCTCAAAACAAATCGAGATTGAGAAAAGGCAAGATCTGCTAGTTTTAACGTGTCGCCATCGGGTACTTATTAAAAAAAAATAACGTGTGTGCTGCTCACATCCCTGAAGGACTTTAAAGGGAGGCCCCTCTAGCAGGGACAGTCTCTCGGTAAAGGTGGGCCTGGCTGCAGGCCTGTGGTTTTCTGAATCCACACATGCATATATTTCTCTCCAAAACACATAAGTGTATGTTTAATAAGAGTACACACTCATGGCGCACCGCCTTTTTCTTTCTCATTATTCTTTGAGAGCGAATATCTTTAAACTCCCACATCATTGCGCATTGCTAGGAATGTATGCCAGAGAAGCATTCTATTTTCTTTGAAAACATTTCTATTTTTGTTTTTAGACAGTTGTGATCATGAACACTCTGGTTCCCTGCAGAGGCTAAGGTTTCACAGTCTTCAACTGTTTTATGTACTTTATTATTTAATTGCTACTTATTTGAAAACAAACTGTTCATTTTCCCACCTACAACACGGCCAAAAGAAATACTGTACGATTTTATTCAGGGGTTGTGTGTGGGTCCTACACGTACGAGAATGAGTCTCACACCTGGCTCAGCTGACCGCCAGATTTTTATTCTTATCAATTGTGTATGCAGGGTTACATAGTGTGTAAATATTAAATAATTTGTTTCGGTGCATGTGCTTATGTCTATTCCAGTCAATCGGAAACGACAGGGTCAGGTTTAAATCCTGGAAACTGGCTTTTACTTTTTTTCTGTGTTTTTGTTTTAGCATTTGTCACGTACCCCAAACCCAAGGGGCTTAGCTTGTGTTTAATTTGTCTTTCTTTTCGCAGATAAAATGCAGAAAATCCAAACACCTGTTCTGAGAAGCGGTGCAACCAACACATCACTGCAGTAGTCACAGTCAGGAGTCCACAACATTCCTCTGACCCAACAGCCAAAACTTCATGCATTTTCTCTTTACCAAACAGTCTCAAACCCAACAAAAAGGCTTGAGCTAACTGTACTTTTACGACTGCAGCTGACCCAACTAAACAATGACCAACCCAACAACAGCATACATAAAGAGAAAGATGACACAGCCATAAAGTGCACACTACTTAGTAGGTTGATCTCTAAACTTAGCGTCAGAGCCACTGGAGTTATGCGGCAGGGTTGAGTAAATTATGTGGCAAGAAAAGGCAAATTTTGCGAAACATTTTGTGACAGTATTACTTCATTATTTAGTCATTTTTAGGTTGAACAGATAGAAGAAGGTAAATGAAAGTGCCTTACTTATATGCAGGGCCACTGGAATTATGTGACCGGAAAGGACCAAATTATAAGACAGGGTTGACCAATTTATGTGGCAAGAAAAGTCCAATTAGGCATTTACAACCCCAATAGCTCTAACTCTTGCAAATGCAAGACCTAGTGCATTGTAAATGCTCGTTTTAAATTGGAGTGGGATTTTATTGTATGGTGTTTTCGACTTCTTAACTGCTTTGATACTTCTAAATGCTTTACACATTTTTCTTACGTTAAGCTGTTCTGCTCTGTGAGATATCTACCAGGGTTTGAGTGCAGGTTAAATTACTTGAAATCTTTACTGGGCCTAGCAAGAATAGTGACATCATTACTTGTGGTGGACTACCATCCACCCCAATTAATAAACTTCTTCCTCACAATAATGTAATATAACTGTTTGTTCATAAACACCACACTAAAACAGAACTGTGATATTGGTGAAGGGACATGACAGAACCATAGTACTAGTTTTGGACAAGATGCTGTTGCTCCCCATTGCCTGAGACTGTGGGAGCCACCTGCTTCTAAATTCATGTTCTAAGGTTCTTGCCACAGTCCATTCAGCTCCTACAGGTCCAAACATTACTCTAACGGCTGACCTTGCTGCATATGCTGTGGCAGATCCAGAAGGCAGGAACAGGTGGGTAGCATAAGCAGACACATACTCCTGGCATCTGCCTCTGTGCTGCTGTCCCACAGTAACCCATCACTGATGAGCTGTTGAGGCAGAAGGCAAAGCACATTTTGAGCTTAACTCTGACATGAAATAGTGTATGATGCATGAGTTGAACTCAGAGATAACTTCCCAGACAATGCAAAGATGCAAAGGCTAAAAATGTTGATCGACCACTGCTTTGTGGAAGCCTTGGACACACACAGTATTTTGCATTAAAACAACCAATAGTGACATTGTCAGAACACAGTGTTGCAGAAAAGGGTGACTATAGATGCAGCTGTCAATACAAGTGCCTACCATGTTCGTTAAAACTGATCTGTATCATACAATTATTTGGATGTCACAAGCCACATCTTTAAAGATCTCCACAATTCGAAAAGGCTGTTGAGTATTGTTATTCCTACAGAAAGTGAGTTTGCAGGGTTTAGGCATCTGATCTGAAAAAGTGCTGCCATCAGTGCACAACTTAATGGCCAAGCACTGTCCAAGCTTAGACATACAGTGCTAGTTTGGAATTAATGCAAGAGCTCTGCATTTCTCGGAATCTGATACACGCTGCTCTGACAGTGCTCTAACTAGCCACAAGGAACCATTGTATAGATTTGAGCATGCTTCAGATGCACTTTGGTTCAATTATTCAGAAATGCAACGTTTCAGCTGAGGGAATCACAATTAGTATCCTCCGAGTTTTTTCCAGGATTAAAAGTCTCAAACAACAACATACGACGCATCTTCCCCCACCTCGGATTTCCACACAAGGTGCAAGCTACTATCTTGCTTGTACTATCCAAACTGGGTTATGCCAATAGCCTCTACCATGGATCATCTCTATCTGTTATGAAAAAACTACAACGGATCCAGAATTCCGCAGCCAGGCTACTATTACATATAAAGCTGCAAGCCCACATCTCCCCTGCCTTGAGAGCACTACACTGGTTACCCGTTGCCAGAAGATGCACTTTCAAGCTGCTTTGTATCACCCACAAAGCTATACATGGAACAGGACCGCTTTTTATCAGAAAGAAAATTACCAAATACATCCAACAAAGAACCCTCCGCTCAAGATTGGCACCCCGCCTTAGAACACCACCATACAAGAAAAAGACTATAGGTGGTACATCCTTCTCCGTCCAAGCAGCCAAACTATGGAATTCATTACCCCCAACTATAAGAGCCACAGATAACTTTTTTGTCTTCGGAAAACTACTCAAGAGTTGGCTCTTTCCTTCATAACCACCATATTCAAACAACTATGAACTGCATATGCCTATGTTGATAAATATTTTTTCAGATTATATGTATATTTCTATTTATTTATAGTTTCTTTAGAAAATATGTATTGCTACTATGTCATAACAATAAAATACACACACACTCTTTAAACCTGTTTGACTAAGTATTTTTTACCCATGGTTCTAATTATGTATTGTATGTGCATATGTGTGTGTATTCATGTGTATGTGTGTGTGTATATATAAATATATATATATGTATGTATGTGTATATGTTGTTTCTGTGCTTGGCATGTTCGTGGATCATTGCATGGCTCCTGGGTGGGTTGTTATATACTAGATATCTATGAATTCCTGCTCTCATCTTATCACACTTATCTACTCATCATCATATGTCATGACTCTATCAAACTATCCTCCATTCTCACTCTGACTCATCCCAAATCCCTTCTACTACTTTCATCTCATAAATAACTCTGCCTAAGCTCTTCCATCCGCTTCCACATCTAACTCACCAAACCTCACTCTACTACTGTGACCTCCCACACAACCCTACTAAATTCTCCTGCATTTATCTCACCCTGCTACTATGCTCTCCCTAACCCTTTCACATACTCTTCCCCCCTCCGCCCCCCTTTACTCATCCCAAGCCTTTGGGTTGAGTAAATGAAGGATATACTCCCAATTAACACTTCTGGATTTCTTTCCTCCTCCACCCCTCCATTACTCCAGTCAATCTAACTAACAAACTCTCATATCCGCGGCTCAAATTAACTCATAATAATACTAAAACTGTACTCATTATTTAACGATACTAATCCATCACTAATTCTTGTTGGGTTCCAGAGTAGCGTGCTACTCATCGAAAAGCGATTTGACGCCTCGTCAGGGGTAGTAAGCGCTATATAAATACGATTACAATATAATACTAGCTCTTTTGTCCGCGCTCACATCAGGGCCTTAATAATAATTTGCTCTTAAGTCCATTACATTCCTTGTTACCTTGCAAAGATCAGCTATGAGAGGGGTGTTTAACGTAGGTCTGGATCTTTGCCAGATATTTAAGATATCCACATAAGACACATTTAAACGCAATTAATATAAATGGAACTCATAGTCAGGAATTTAAAAAACACAGCAGGGATCTGACCCTTCTCGACCCACACTCAAACAAAAAAAGTTATGCCCCCATCCCCCCCGGCCCTCTTCATCCTATACCCTTAACCGCCTCAGACATCTTATAATGAGGACGACTTGTGACTAATATAAATTAGAAAAATATATATTACTGCATTTTTACCTGCTGTCAAGATCTTTGGAGAAAGAATTTGTAAAAAAAAACAAAAAACAAATGTACTTACAAAATCATACGATGTCATTGTGTCTAATCCACTCGTCTTTCCATTTTTGTACTGCACCCCACCCCTAATTTGTGAGAGTCCACATGAAATACTCTCATTCCCAGAAGCACGCATTCCTCAATTCTTGCAAATATACTTGCAGGGCTTCAAGAGAAAGATGTTTTCTCCCCTTCCGACTAGCATTCATAACAACCGGAAGACTGTAGTGCTTCAATCGCCTCCCAGCCTCACTAGTTGTATGTTTAAGCAGGTACATTTGTGTGATTCTCACCAAAATACTCAACATCACCGAATACAAAATGCAAGTGTACCGTACAAATGTAATTACCATTATCACCTGCCTGTCTCTAGCTTTATAAATAGCTGTCAAGTGCCCCATGCGACATGATCCATGTATTTTAAAATAATCACCGAGTACAATCTAAACTGTGTGTTTTCACTTTTTCCAAAACGTGACTAAAACGGTTTCAACGCAAAGTGATGCCTGCTTAAAAGTGAGGTGTATCTTGTGACTAAAGCTGCCTTCAGCATACATATCATCTAGACACTATAATCCGGGCCACTGGAATTATTGGATTCTACGAAAGCGTTTTCTATATAATTATATATTTGACACATTGCCTAATCCATCATCTAGGACATAATCAGCATATTTTAAAACAAAAAATGTTCTAGCTCCAAACGGATCAAATATTATAAAAACGAAGTAACAAGCGTTCCAGCAAAGTGGAAGGCCCTTTGCAACGGTTGACTAATCATTTTTGAGGTGCTTGATGTTGTATTTGGTAGTTAAACTGGTACTAATGAGGCGAAATCTTTGCCCTGTGAGTGTTACCATGTGAAAAAATTACATCATTAAGTGTAAAATGTGCCACATAATCTGACTTTTCTGGCTGCATAATTTAGACTTCTGCAACCTAATTCCAGTGGCCCTAAATATATCCCCAGAGGCTGGCTTTCATATGATGAACAAATAAGTCCTGGAAGATGTAGTCACGATACAGTTGCACATGGGCCGATAGACCTGATAATAATGACTTCCAACAGGAGTGCAGTAAGGACTGAAAACAAGATGTCGTGAAAATGTAGCTAAGAGGCAATTCACACCGGGTAATTTTGTTTGGGAATCAGACATCATATAACGTGCACGGCTTCAGGTGTTGAGCACTATGAGAGTCACACAACTGTGCTCCAAAGTCTTTCACTGTGAGTTTGACAGTTGTTATGAGAACTCACACAGTCAGGACAGGGGTGTACTGTCCAATAAACCGCAGAGCTCGTAAGGGACTAATTCGTCCAGAAACACGAAATTGGTACTCACCTTCATTCAGGAACAAGCCGCTTCTCGTTTTCGAATCCGGGCGCTTCAGCTCATTCGCTAGCAGGGGCACTGACGAAAATCCCGGAAGTCGAATCTTTGTTGACCCGACAGGCCAACTGGAGTTTGCGTTCCAAGCCTCGAGGTCAAGCCAAACTACGCCTATTTTCCTGTGACGTTTCATTTTTTTTTTTACCTCTCTTAGAAGCCCAGTCAGTAGACATACAAAAGGGGCTAAAATAAGTTTCTCTTCTATTTAGCTGATGGAAACAGCCGCTCGTTTCATTGTAGCGTTTGTTTTTTCCCTTTTACTTTCCTTAGGGAAAACTTGTTATTGTTTCTAAAATGTATACTGGTTTACTTATTTTAGGTGTAATCTAACGCATTTTACTAAATATTTAAAGAGCTAGCCAATACACGTAAACACGCTCCGCTTTAATTTTCGTAGAAGTGACTGTAGAGTACACCGAGTGATCGGGTTTCGGAGAAGAACGTCCATACCTGTCAATCTACTGACTTTCCAAATTGATGTTGGGTCAACAGTTAAGAAAGAGAGTGATCCCAGTAAAGTCAATAGATATGAACATTTTTAGAAACCTATATAGCTGTGCACACAGGGACATTCAAGTCCAGCGAAGTATTTTGCTTGCTACTAGACTGAACGCGGTTGATTTAAATTTGAAGCAACGGTGAGTTGACAGGTGAAGGCACTTGCAGGTGGTGGTCGGATCCCATGCCAGGTTTAATATGCGAGGACGTTGTACTTAGCGGAAACAGAGAACCACATTTTGCGACTGGGTTTGACTTGCAGGAGTTGCGGTAGCTAAATTAGGTGCTCAGACAGGGGACCCTATGGTGCCTGTCTGACAGAATGCTCTCCTGCCAGTAACATCCTATGGTGCTATTCAAGGCCAACTCAAACATTCATTAACGTGGTACTGCACAGGCTACATGAGGAGTTACTCACCAGAAGAAAAGTTTCAATTCTATTAAGAACACCGAGGCCAGGATTATGCATATCTTTCTTCACCTTTATTAATCAGCAGCTTCAAAGAACATCATAAATAAAGAAAACATTAACTACATTTCCCATGTACTATTGGGAATATATATCCATAACAACCATTGTCTAATCACATAACAGACACTTGTGTGTGTGTGTGTGTGTGTGTGTGTGTGTGTATGCGTGCGTGTGTGTGCCCACGCTGTGAGGACCGGTTTGGTCCTCATAGCGTGGGTAAACATTGCCAGTTCTAGACAAACACAATCCTTGTGAGTACCGGCACGGTAGGAGGACCGGTCCCCGTACTGTGTTTAGGTAGTTTCGAGCAAGTGCTTCAAAATAGTAAAAGTGCAGTTATATTTGCCCCAGTCCGCTTTAGAATAGTAAGTACACACTTCATTACGGTCAATGGCCGGTGCTCATATTTATAGGTATGTCGTGTTGTGTGTGTGTGTGTGTGTGTGTATTCAGTGAGAAAAAACAAAGGTTACAGGGATGTTATAGTTAGGCTCCCATTTTACACATACAAAACCATAGTAATTCAGCTTGTAGAGTTATTTCAAGTAACTATAACTCATGCCCTAAGGTACCTATAACTCACCCCCCCACCAGGCACAGTTTTGTCCTCAATTATTTTACTGCAGTTGGTACATTGATACTATAGATAAAGTTATGAAAGATGTTATTAGTGATGTAATATGTTGGGTAATTAGCAGTGCATGGCAAGGGAGCGAGTTATAGTTACCTTAGGGCACGAGTTATGGTTACGAGAAATAATTAACACCTGAATTTCTATGGTTTGGTCATTTAAAATGCGACTCTTACTATAACGTCCTTGTAACCTTTGTTTTTTTAAGTGAATTGCTATGGTTTTTAAAATTTTATTTCCTAACTATAATGTCCCCGTAACTTGTTTTTTTTTCAGTGAATTTCTATGTTTTTTTTCAACATAAAGTTATTTTGATTACTTTGGTTAACCCAACCACCACAGGAGTTGGTGCCAAAAACAGGTGGGGCTACGGGAGACTATGGTCCTCGTTTTGACTGGCAGTCTTTTTCAAAGACCGCCAAAGCCGCGGGCACCAAAAGACTGCCAGTGCTGGCAGTCTTCCACCCACCATATTACGAGTACTGCTGAATTTCTAACACATTTTGGGCGGAAATCCATCAGTAGTCGTGCTGCCGGGTGGAGGCGCATGAGCGGTTCCACCACCAGCCCTGCCCCACCAAAAGGACTCCACCAGCCATATTACGAGCAGTAATACGGCCTTGCGGTGTCATGATGGCAGGGCACTGCCGGTGGTGGAAACGCCCGTTTCCTGCCGGACGACCTCTTTGGTGGATTAGGTATGTCTGGCGTCCGACAGGGGAGGGGGGCGGGAGGTTTTGTGTATGCGTTTGTGTATGCATGTTTGCATGTTTGTCTGCATGTGTGTATGCGAGCATGAATGTTGAAGTGAATGCGTGTATGAGTGTTGCAGTGAAAGCATGTATGGATGCATGTGAGTGAATGCATGTATGTCAGTGTTGGTGAATGAGTGAATGCAGGGTGCATGTGGGTGTCTGTGTGCGGGTGCATATATGCGGGGAGGTGGGGTTGGGAGGTGGTGGGCTGCTGTACCTGGGGGGGGGGCTATTGTGCTTGCTAGGGGGGTATTGTGCTTGCTGGGTGGGGGGGAGTCATCTGCCTGTGACAGGGAAGAAATTCCCTGTCACCGGTAGCCTTTCTGCCAGGGTTTTCATGGCACTGCTACTGCCGCAGAAACCCTGGTGGAAAGCCTGCTCAAAATACCACCAGCAGTCTTCTGTGGACCGCTGGGTCGGAGATGCTCATCTCCGGCCCGGCGGGTCCAACCGCCCTGGTGGTATGAGTGGGGATGGGGCGGGTTGGCAGAGGCTGACCCGCCACACTCATAATGTGCCGTTCTTCACCGCCAGCATGTTGGAGGTGAAACCGCCACCATGGCCCTGGCTGTCAGAAGACCGCCAGGGTCATAATGTGGGCCCATGTAACCCACTGAGAGGCACAAAAGCCTTTAGGCTCAAAGCTAAAGCTGTCAATTGTGTTCTGTTTTAAGCAGTGTTTATAATGGGCCAAAACTGGGAGCTCTGGAGTTGAGACTGAAGGCACTGCAAGTTTTTCACAGTACCTGTCACTGTGTTAAACAAAGTTTAAAAAATAGACTGTTTGACTTACCTACTGACTCATTCTTGGTGCTCCTCTTCATCCCGGCAGCACAGGCTCCCAGAGTTCCAGTCAGCAATTCCCCTCTACCAATCCAGATACTTCCCTCATGCTGCTAAGGCAGCATGGGAGAAGCACCAGGTATGGCTAGAGCGGGCTGGTGTGACACCCCTTAAAGCCCTGGGGGTTTGTGCTTTCTCTCCACCCAGCTATCTATGACAGCTTGGGATGGAATGTTTAAAGTGCGCATGCCAGGCTGGTCATCGCAAGACAGCTGGCCACAGTGACATTCGCACTTTAAACTGAAGGGCACACTATTCCTCCCTGGTTCTGCCTAACCTTGAGACCTGGCTGTTGCCAATACAAAAAATTAAATGGTAATAAATCAGTTTTATTGTCATTTTATTTTCCGTGTTTCCTGCTCTCCAGCAGAGGGACAGGGCTCCTCTGCTCTCTTGGAGTCACTGCCACTGCTCCAAAATCGTCGGGACCGCATTTGGGGGGGGGGTCCTTTTAGTAAGCTGTCCATCTTCCTGGGAAAATGGAGGGAAGATGTTACATATCACTATTGTATATGGGCAGGGTCAAAAGGGCAGGGCTTCTAGGCCACTTTCACTTTACAAACTTGTAGTTTTTAAAAGGAATAACAGGCCCTCATTACAACCTTGGCGATAAATTTCGCTTTCTGCCGTGCTGAAGACCGCCAACATACCGTTGCGGCGGGGGAATACTGCTACAGGTATTACAACCCACATCTCGGAATCCGCCACAATAAAGACACCCACACAAGTCCGCCACACCAAAGGTCAGTGATAAACTGGCGATAACAAAACCTACACCGTCACGCCAACAAGAATACACCCACACTATCACGACCCACGAATCAATGCGGCGGTCCTTCAACCGCAGTAATTCATTGGCGGTACACACCGCCGCGCTCAAAATACACACACACTTACAAAACACAACCAAATTGGACATTTCAAAAGACACACACCTGATTCACATACACACACCACACCCACACACTCACAATGCTATAAAAACACACCCACATTACCCACAAACCCTTACAACCAAAAATTTCGAAGAAGGCCAGAGAGAGAGATTAGCTTACACAACACCAGCATCCACAGACAAAAAAACACCATCACGTATACAACATCCACTCACCAAACACCACGCACCCCAAAACATCACCCCACACATCACCTCACATATCACTCACACCACATCATGGCACCTCAAAGACACCCTTGGTTTTCTGAGGAGGAGCTCAGGGTCATGGTGGAGGAAATCATCCGGGTAGAGCCACAGCTATTCGGATCACAGGTGCAGCAGACATCCATTGCAAGGAAGGTGGAGCTATGGCGGAGAATCGTCGACAGGGTCAACGCTGTGGGACAGCACCCCAGAACAAGGGATAACATCAGGAAGAGGTGGAACGACCTACGGGGGAAGGTACGTTCCGTGGTATCAAGACACCAGATTGCTGTACAGAGGACTGGCGGTGGACCCCCACCTCCTTCCCCACAACTAACAACATGGGAGGAGCAAGTCTTGGCAAAACTGCATCCTGAGGGCCTCGTAGGAGTAGCAGGAGGAATGGACTCTGGTAAGTCATATCTTAACTACTTCTTCCCCCCATCCCACCTGCATGCCATCACATACTCCCACTCGTACCCTCACCCCATCACAGGCCCTGAATGCAACACCTATGCATGGACCACCGTCACCAAACCATGTCCAGGACAGAAACCCACACAGACCCAAAACCAACTATCACAAAAGGGCTAACACAATGACGCAAGAACAGGAGTAGAGGGTACCTCACCCAATGCACAAGATGGCACACACAGATACTAAAACTATGCATTTACACCCCAACAGGACCCCTACCCAACGTTCCCGGACAGGAGGTGCCAGACATATCCAGTCCCCCCACAGAAGAGGCCCACAGTGATGACAACACATCTGCATGCCTGGATCAAGATGAACAGCCCGGCCCATCAGGGACCTTGGGACAGTCGGTTCCCCTGCCACAGTCACAAACCATCAGAGACCCTCCCCTCTCAGGAAACACCGCCACAGCACCCACCCAGCGGGCCCATCCCTCTGTCCCCAGGACACGTCAATCAGCAGTGTGTCCACCACTACAGGGACCCCAGGCAAACCCACTAACCAAAGACAATCAGGGACCTGGGGTCAGTGGCAATGGGCACACGGTTCAGGGGACAGAGGCACAGGATAACAGGGAAGCTGGGAGGACTGCTGTGCGACAGGGGGAGGACAGGCCCATGGAACCGACACTCCACGAGGCACTCCACAACATCATGGGAGCTTACCACCATTCCCAGTAGACCATGGGCACGGTACTGGCCAAGTTTCAGGAGACCCAGCGGATGCAGGAGGAACACTACCTGGGGATCTGGCAGGACTTGAAGCCCATTAACACCACCCTAGTCACCATTGCAGGAGTGCTGACAGACCTTGTCAACACCAGGAGGGACACAGTGGAACAAAAACGGGCCCCTGACACTAGCCTGGACGATGAACAGCCCTCCACCTCCGCTGGCGCTAGTGAACAGGAGACACCGCCACAGGAACAACAGGACACCAGCACCCCACCCCCTGCAGAAGGAGAACCAGCCCGCAAACGGTCCCTGAGATCCAGGAACAAGACAGAGAACATTGCCAAGACCCCCGCCAGGAAATAAGACCCTTCTGAATGTCACCCCTCTGTCCCACTTTGTCACCCTGTCCACCTTAAACGGCCATAGCTCCACTTCCTATGCCCCATTGGACAATGCATCTGTGAGACCAAGAGACTGGACTCTGCCATGGACATTCCTCCACCTCACCCCAGCCCATTTCACACCCCACTCCACTTATTTGCACAGAAATAAACACCCTTAAGTCACAAATCAATCTGGAGTCAGTCTGTGCTTTCACAAATGTATAATTGCAAAATCTCTGGAATGTAGCAATGCCAATGTACTTGTTCACATACCAATGTTACACAGCTGTAGGCCAGGAGTAAACATAGCAGAGGGCACACATTGGGACCCAGATCTATGAAATGGAAAGCCAAAGTGACAAGTCAGGGTCTATACACAGAGGTAAAAAGACAGATTTATGCTAGGTCCTACAATAGTGTGTGATGTGAGAAGCAGTTCCATCTTCTTACCTGTGTCTCACTGGAAGTATTGCATGATGATTATGTTTCGGTTGTCTACATCTTCTTCTTCTGCCTCCTCTTCTTCACTGTCCACAGGCTCCACAGCTGCCACAAGACCACCATCAGGCCCATCCTCCTGCAGAAAAGGCACCTGGCGTCGCAAAGCCAGGTTGTGCAACATCCACAGGCCACGATGATCTGGCACACCTTCCTCGGTGAGTAGTATAGGGATTCACCTGTCAGATGGAGGCATGGGAATCTGGCCTTCAGGAGGCCGAAGGTGCACTCTACTATACCCCTAGTTCGTCCATGTGCCTCATTGTAGCGTTCCTCTGCCCTTGTCCTGGGATTCCTCACTGGGGTCAGTAGCCATGACAGGTTGGGGTAACCAGAGTCACCTGCAAATATCGAGGGACAACTGTTAGACGTCCTCCAAACATTAAGGAATCTCCCATACCCAGACAGCAAATTAAACACTGTGTGGGGACTTTAGGCTCACCTATTAGCCACACAAGGTGACTCTGGAGTTGCCCCAACACATAAGGGATACTCCTATTCCTGAAAATGTTAGCGTCATGCATTGAGCCAGGATACTTGGCATTCACATGGGAGATGTACTGGTCTGCCAAACACACCATCTGCACATTCATTGAATGGTAGCTTTTCCGGTTTCTGTACACCTGTTCATTCCTGTGGGGGGGAACAAATGCCACATGTGTACCATCAATAGCACCAATGATGTTGGGGATATGTCCCAGGGCATAAAAGTCACCTTTCACTGTTGGCAAATCCTCCACTTGAGGGAAAACAATGTAGCTGCCCATGTGTTTCAGCAGGGCAGACAACACTCTGGACAACACGTTAGAGAACATTGGCTGGGACATCCCTGATGCCATGGCCACTGTTGTTTGAAAAGACCCACTGGCCAGTAAATGGAGTACAGACAGGACCTGCACTAGAGGGGGTATTCCTGTTGGATGGCAGATAGCTGAAATCAGGTCTGGCTCCAACTGGGGACACAGTTCCTGGATTGTTGCACGATCAAGTCTGTAAGTGATATTGATGTGTCTGTCTTCCATTGTCAACAGGTCCACCAGGGGTCTGTACACCAGAAGATGCCACCATCTCATCACCTGCCCCAGCAGACGTGCCCTATGGAGGAGAACGGTGAGCAGAGGGTCATACAACACTTAGGTATCACAATGCCGTTTAGCAAAAACGTCTAATTTTCTCAATGTGCCTTTGTCTGTCCGTATTCCAGGCCTAAATAGGTGTGATGCAGTTATTTGGCCTGCCATGTGGCCTCCTGAAATGGCGGCTGCCTGACCTGTAAGGTGGGACAAGGGGAAATGAGGTAACTGCACTGGCGTTGTACACCCTCGCGGTAGGAGGTCGAAGACTGCGGTGCAATTCAGCATTGGTTAACATTAGGCCCTATGGGTTCCAGGAGCCCATGACAATGTACGCCGGCGGTGACGGTACGTACTGCTGCGGACGTGGCCGCCATTTTCTATCTGTTCACTCACTTGATACCTGACCTTCAACAGGAGAGGACCTACACTGCAAGTGCTGCTGTGACCTGTGTCTGGACGCGACAATGGCTACAGTGTCTGGGGAAAGGGCCCCTGCCTTCACTTCGGAGGAGTTGGAGAAACTAGTGGATGGGTTCCTCCCCCAGTACATGCAACTGTACGGTCCTCCAGACAAACAGGTGAGTACACTGTGAGCATGGTGGATGGCACATGATTGTATGGAGTGTCGTGGATGGAAGAGGGAGGGGAGGGGGACAGGCCAGCATGTGAGGATAGTGTGTGGGTATGTGTTTTGGCCAGGGTGGGAGGTTTTTAGGCAATGCATGAGAAGAACAGTGCGGGATAGTAACATCCATTATTACTTCACTTTTCCTCTAGGTTAGCGCCCACCAGAAGAAGGGGATTTGGTGTGCCATCGCAAAGGAAGTGGGGACCCTGGGGGTCTACCATAGACGGAGCACCCACTGCCGGAAAAGATGGGAGGACCTGCGCCGCTGGAGCAAGAAGACGGCGGAGGTCCAGCTGGGGATGGCCTCCCAATGTGGAAGGGGTGACCGTGGCACTATGACCCCCCTGATGTACTGGACCCTGGCGGTGGCATATCTGGAGTTGGATGGGCGCTTGAGGGAATCACAGCAGCCACAAGGAGGTGAGTACACTGTCATTTAGCTGACTCTGCACGCTTTATGAGGTTTCTGGGTGGGGGAGGAGGGCTGTGGGTTCCCCTAGGCCATGGCAGACTTGCCAAGGTAGATCCATTGTTTTGCAGGCTCAGTGCCACTCCAAACCCAAAAGTGGTAGTGGCCCTCTACACCTACTCAGGCTCCTGTGGGTTCCAGCTGTGCATCAAATGGGTCTGGGCAGAGTCCCCCATGGGCATGTGTTTTCCCCCTGAACTGTCAGTGCATGGGCTAGTGCATAGGGCTGCTCCCAGTGTGTTGTGTCCGCCAACGGTAGTGGTGTTGCAGGCACTGACCATGTGTCTGTTCTGTCTTCCCCCCCCTTTTTGTTTTGTCACCCTGTCCTTGTGTGCATTAGCGTCATCTGGTGGAGGAGCATTGGCACCGGAGCAGGAGGGAGCTGCAATCCATATGGCCCTGGAGGGTCTGAAAGCACCAGTGGGACGGAGGGCGAGGGGAGCTCCACGACGGGGACTGGAGCATACACCAGCAACAGCGACTCCTCCTCTGATGGGAGCTCCCTTGCGGTGGCGGGCACCTCTGTGCCCACCGCATCAACAGGTACAGCTGCCACACCCCCTACCAGCACCGCCCTCTTAGAAGCCCCTCAGCGTGTGTCACGTGCCTGCTCACCTAGGAGGATGGGCACCTCAGCCCCTGCCCCAGTCAGCCCTGCTGCCCTCAGTGAGGAGGTTATTGACCTCCTGAGATCCCTCACTGTTGGGCAATCTAACATTTTGAATGCCATCCAGGGTGCTGAGAGGCATTTGCAGCAAACAAATGCATACCTGGAGGGCATTTATTCTGGCCAAGCGGCCCAACAGAGAGCATTTCAGGCTCCGGCCTCAACACTGATGGCCGCCATTGTCCCTGTGTCCAGCCTCCCCCCTCCAACCTCCTCCACCCAGACCCAATCCCCTGTACCTCAGCCTATCCTAAGCACACCATCAGACCAGCATGCACACTCATCAACACACAAGAGTGGACATGGCAAACATAAGCACCACATATCCCACAGGCACTCACACAAGCACCATCCCCATGCAGACACTACAACATCCACTGCCTCCACTGTGTCCCCCTCCCCCACGTCCTCTTCATCACTCCCTGTCTCGTCTCCACTCACACCTGCATGCACTACATCCTCAGCCACTACCTCCATCACCAGCATGCCCATCACCACACACCGCTCACGTGCACCCACAATAGACACTACCATTCACACATCTCCTGTGTCCTCTCCCAGTGTGTCTGTGAGCCCTCCTCCCAAAGTACACAAATGCAGGCACACACCCACCCAACAGCCATACACCTCACAACAGCCTCCGGCCCATACACCTTCACCCAAATTCAGCAAACGTACACCTCCTACAACCACTACCTCTTCCTCCACTCCCAAACTCCCTCCATCTTCCCGTCCCAGTGTGTCTAAGAAACTTTTCCTGGCTAACATTGACCTCTTCCCTACACCTCCCCCACCCCGTCCTTCCCCTAGGGCCAGGCTGTCCAGGTCCCAGCCCAGCACCTCAGCCACCAAATCCCCAAGCACAGTGGTCCCAGCAACTCCGGTCTCATCACGGTCACCACCCATCAGGGCTGCCAGTGTGCCACCTAGCGAGGCCAAGGAGCCTGCCAAGGTGAAGAAGGTGCCCACATTCCGGAGGGAGAAGCCGCACCTACCAGCGAGCAAGGGCTCCTCCAAACCAAAAGGGGACAGTGGCAAGACACCAGCAGCAACATCAAAGGTGGAGAAGGGACACAAGCCGAAGAGCAGGTCAGGGCAGGGCAGGGTACGGTGGCTCTGGCAGAGGGACCAGAGTCACCCCTTCTGTCAACCAGTACATTAACCTGTACGGAGGTGGACACCGCCACCTGCACCGCCACCAGCACCGCCACCTGCACATCTGCTGCCTCACCAACAGTCCCCAGCATCATCCCCAGTGGGCAGCTGTCCGAGGCTGCAGGAAACGTCCTGCTGTGTCCCTCATCAGGTGTAGACACATGCACCACCGCCAGCACCTCTGCCACAGACACCGCCGCAACCACCGCCACCAGCCCCGCAATGTGCTCAGCCAGTGCCACCACAGCTGACATGGCAATCATCCCCAGTAGGCAGCCGTCCGAGGCTGCAGGAGACGTCCTGCTGTGTCCCTCATCAGGTGCAGACACATGCAACTCCGCCACAGACACCGCCCCAACCACCGCCACCAGCCCCGCGACATGCTCAGCCAGTGCTACCACAGCTGACATGGTAATCATCCCCAGTGGGAAGCCGTCCGAGGCTGCAGGAGACGTCCTCAACCCTGCCCAGCATCCATGAGGCATTACCCTCAGCACTGTTTGTACCTGCAGGTGGCTGGCGAAGTCGCAGCAGGGGGGAGTGTGTCTCTGCCTCCATGGCGTATCATGCTACCTGTTCCCAGGCAATCTCGTGGCACACACACCCAGGTGAGGGAATGGGGCCTATCGCACTGCATGTGAAGCACTCTGGGCACCAAGCCCCCTACAGAACCAGTGCAGAATCACATCCACTAACTCAGTCCTTGGCAGGATGAAGCACCCTGGGCACCAAGGCCCCCCCCCCAGAACCAGTGGAGAGATACATCCACTCCCCCTGTCCTTGGCAGGATGAAGCACTCTGGGCACCAAGCCCCCTCCAGAACCAGTGGAGAATCACATCCACTAACTCAGTCCTTGGCAGGATGATGCACTCTGGGCACCAAGCCCCCTCCAGAACCAGTGGAGAGATACATCCACTCCCCCTGTCCTTGGCAGGATGAAGCACTCTGGGCACCAAGCCCCCTCCAGAACCAGTGAAGAATCATATCCACTTGAGAGACTGTGGCTTTGCACTCCCCAGGATAAAGCAGTCGGCAAACCACCCACTGGAAAGACTTGAGAGACTGTGGCTTTGCACTCCCCAGGATACAGCAGTGGGCATGGAGCCCCCTCGTGCAACAGTGACGTTGTGCGTTCATCCGGCTGAGGTGCCCCCCCTCCCCTCCCCTTGAGGTGCCTGTGTTTTTTTCGACCTGATGCCCCGGCAATGTTCTCTCCGTTTTGTGTCAGGTATCTTCTGTGGGCTTCGCCCATGCAATTTGGGACCACTGGTCCACGGACAATGATTGGAACACTATCCAGACTTGTGTAGTTGGTTTACATATTTGTATATACTGATTTTTGAAATTGCCCTATCTGATTCTTCTTGATTACACTTGTTACAATCATTTCCTTTTGTCCTTGCGTTCTTCCAGGGGTTGAGGGGGTATATATGTAATGTTGCTGTATGTATTTGTGTTTATGGTGTTGTCGGTGAGGGTGGGTGTATTGCGTGTTGCGTGAGTGTGTCACTCTCTTTTCCCTCCCACCCTCCCCTTTGTTGTAGGTGCAGTACTCACCGTGGTCGACGACGGCGTCTTTCCTGCTCCTGATACAAGAGGAGGAAGACCAGCATGGGCAGGACTTGTAACTTGGGCTCAATGGCGTCCTGGTTCCTCGTTTGGTGTTGAGAGGTGAGTGGTTTCCGTTCCAAGTCCTGTTTCCGCCGTGCTTTTGATAGCGTTGGTACCACCCCAGAAAAGGTGGCGGATAGGCCTCTTCTAATAGTGTGGTCGGTACTTTGTCCTCCGCCTGTCTGTTGGCGGTTACCGCCGCGGTGTTTGTTTCTACCGCCGTGGCGGTCGGAGTGTTAAAGTGGCTCTCTATGTTGGCGGTTTCCGCCATGGTCGAGATTCCTTTGTTTTCCACCGGGCTGTTGGCAGTATTCTCGCTGCTTTAACACCGACCGCCAGGGTTGTAATGAGGGCCACAGTCTCTTGTCTCAGCATCAGATGACAAGAAAGAACCCACTCATTTCAATCACTACATGAGATATTGTGCTTGCAAAATTCTAGGATGCAAATACCTCTGTCAAGGATTACAGATAATTTTCCATGGTATAAATGCAGTAAAAACACAATTGCTTTGCCTTGACCATGCCCAAAAAATTAGGATGATTAGTACTTCACAGAAGTGAAGCTTCAACTTGGGCAGCTGCTTTGTTTATATATATAAGTGCTTTCCGTTGAGATTTAATTTCTGTGAAATGAGCATCACGCCAGAATGAATCCTGCCCTGCGTATTTACCTAAAATAAATACACAGTTTATTAATCTTTTTTTTTTTTTAAGTCAGGGACAAAGGGGGCCTCCTGCAGGATCCAGCATTGCTCCTGCACGCAGGGAGCTGCTGGAAATGCAGCTCACTGCGTTCAGGAGCAATACTTTCATCTCATTCCTTGCCTGCATGTCTGCAAGCAGGGACAGAGATAAAAACTCCACTTCCACGAAACAGAAGCATTTTGACAGCTCCCACTTGCTGGAAGCAGAGTGTTTGCTTTTGCTAGGCAGGAGCTGTCACAACTCTTCCAAGCAAAAGCAAGCAGCTATCTCCCGAGGGTAGGCACCTTGGGAGATGGCAGGAGTCAGCCCTCGGGATTGGCAGTCCCCAGGGCCATATGTGGCCGGGACAAATAATTGCCCCCGGGGCGGCGGTGGAGTTCCTGAGGGCTGGGAGTCCAAATGGATCCCCTTGTTAATGTTTATTTTAGCCACAGGAGGTGGTGGTCCCCAGGGGGTCTGCACACCCCGCCTCACAATATTTTTTGATTATAACCCCAGAGAGGTGGTGGGCCCTGGAGGGGTCTGCCCGCACCCCACATAATATTAGCGTAACCGCCAGGGAGGTAGTGGTCCCCAGGGCATTATTAATCCCTTGGAGGGGGGCTCTGGGGCCCCCCTCCATTTTTTCAAACAAACTTGCTATACCCCCAGGACCCGGCCCACCTGGGGTCTGCCATTATTACAAGTGCAGAATATCACACATGTTTTTTTTTTTTTTTTTTTCAGGGAGAAATTAGCAAATTTCATTGTGAATTAACAAAAAAATGCTTTTTTGCCCTGGACAGATAGTGGGTTAGGGTATCCGTACCCCCTTTTCTTTTTTTTAAAAACTTTTTTGTAGGATTTGCTGAAGCCGAGTCCCAAATGGCTGTCAACACTTCCTGGTTGAAGTGTTGGCAGCCAATCAGATCTCTGCACAAAATCAGGACTGTTTGTGAATTATTCGTTCTTCTAGATATTTCAATTTGGATTTTCTTTAAAATCTCAAACACTACTGAACGGATTTACACCAAATAAGAAAAAGCATGCTTTCTGGACCAAAAGCTACTTTTATTTCTAGATTTGTTGTAATTCCATTGTGCGGTGCGCGCTGCAGTCATGTTCAAAATCCCTAAAGAAGTTAACATGGGAGACACACATTTTTTGAACCCCTCTTTTACTCGGCACCCACCTGACGGATTACCCTTAAATTTTAGACACACAACAAGACCCAACTTGACACTTTTTTCTGAAAATTTAATTAAGATTTGTCAAATGGCGCTAGAAATATAGCTAAGGTCAAAAAATACTTTTTCTATGGAAACAAAATGCTAACTATAACTACATAGTGGAGGCAGCCAGTAAGTAAAATAAACTATACATAGATATATTTATATATATAAAACATCCGTTCCTCTTCTTCTTCTTCACTGGAGGAAGTTAACGTTAACGGTTCATGCAACCCCTATTCAAGTTTCTGTTCATTACCTAAGGAAGAAAAAGGTAGAAGACGCTATCCAGATCTTTTGGATTAAGTTGTGAAGTTGTATACCAACAGCCAATGCATTGCATAAGTACATCAAGTTCACATAGCATCTAAACAAATGTCAATGCTTTGCCAGAACAGATTCAAAACACTTTTTTGGGGATCAGGGAAATCATTACTTATTGTTAAATCAAATTATCCTGGGGGTCGAGGGGGATCCATTCATCAGCAGAACCCTTCAGGATTTTGCAGTTTTGGGTGGCACATTTTGCAGCCAAAAAGTAAAATTTGCACCCCAAAACCTCAAAATTTGCTGTATTTTTGCGGTGGCCAAAAAACATGTGCCTGCCACAAAAAT
The DNA here is from genome assembly GCF_031143425.1 of Pleurodeles waltl. Classification (NCBI taxonomy): domain Eukaryota; kingdom Metazoa; phylum Chordata; class Amphibia; order Caudata; family Salamandridae; genus Pleurodeles; species Pleurodeles waltl. The sequence goes on along the minus strand of NC_090443.1, from coordinate 350,738,751 downwards.
ACTGCAAGGCCTGGGCACTGTCACTGCTGGACACTGTGCTACAGTCAATCTGTAACCTTGAAGCGCCTTCATCAGTAGAGGACCTCGATTTTCTAGGGCGCCTGATGCCAAGAGAGATGATTACAGTATGAAACCTGCTCCTTCTGAGATCAGACAACCTGCGTGTGCAGGGCTGCAGGGGCTGGGGTGGGGCGGCACTGGGGGTTAAAAATGCAAAGCAAAAAAAAGAGGAGACAGTAGGGTGGGGGTTAGGGGTTAACAGGAGACATGAATGGAGCAGACGGAGAGGAGTGCAGTGGAAGGTGAGGAGCAGGAGAGCCTTTCAGTGGCCTACAGAGTCTGCAGGAGGTACACAAAAGTATGAGGTGGGCTTCAGGCTAATTGCACAGGAGGGTGCTCTGTGCATTTGAAAGGTAGGCAAAAGAGGAAGTTAACACCTCTGCTGCCTGTTAGTCTGTTTCACCCAGTCCTTTACTGGCTGAGCTGCAGCACAGAGCCAGTAAAGGGAGAATAAACCCATTTTATCTTTTTTTACCAACATTTTGTGGGCACTTTTGTAAAAACTGCAAGATTTTTACAAAAGTGCTGATTTTTTTTGCAAATCACGAAATCGTGGTAACCTGGGGGGTCTACATGAGGTGTCCAGGTGAGATAATCCTCACCTCCATGTCCTTAATATAATTGACACTTTCCTTCTTGACAGCTAAAAATCATTTCTTTCTATGTCAGCAGGAGAGGCTTATGCATGTTTAAAGCCTACCTACCACCAGCTCTGTGGCGTCAGAAGTAGGTTTTAAGTAAAACTTTTAAAAAGCAGACTCTGAAGACCACTCTGCAGCATTCATAATGTCCTCCAATCTATCACCTACCTGGAGGGCATTAGATGCCATGCCTCCCCCTTGTAGAGTGGGCCCTTAACCATTGAACATCAATTTCCTACTTCTGCAATGATCCATTTTACTCTCCTGGCAATGGAAGGAGAGGATGCTGCCTTGAAAGGCTTTCAGAGAGCAATAAGGAGTAGTCTCTCCCCTGCTGGCCTAATCTCATCTGTTATATCGTCATATGGTTTAATGCATCTAACCATACACAGTTTTGGTTTATCACTAAAAGCAGGATAAGATACTGCCATGGTGTTCGTCTTAGTCCTCCCTAGAGATATTGAAAGTAACACCATCTGGTATGAAAACCCTTGCCGAGATATCCAATGCCCTCACATCGGAAACTCTATTGCACAAGATATAGCACACTGAAATGGCCAATTTCACAGAGAGCTACTTTCTGAAGAGGTACTGGTTACCCTGGTAATACATAAGAAGTCATAGAACCAAATATACACCCCACAATCCAGAATACCTGGGTTCCGAGGGTCTCGAGAGTTTACTATCTTTCATCAATTTCCATAGCCAGCGATGTTCTCCTACTGAAACATCATTAATGGGTTCATCCCTATCAGAAATGGCCGACCTGAAAGAATTCACAGTCAGTACAATAGGAGAGACCCAACTGTGCTAGTTCCACCTAGAAATTTAGGATATCTGTAATCTCTGTCCCCATGGGATCTAGATGTATCTCCACACACCAATAAACACGTGTCCCTATGCCAATGGGTACCTCTTGATGGTACCCCCAGCCCACACTAGTTGGATGAACTTTGCAGCGGCTTCTGAAAGCTGGCTGTTTTTCCAGCATCATCAAAATTTCTCCACGCCATTAGTCTGAGGTGTCCGTGCAAAACAAACAGATGCTGGCCACCCCGGGGGCCCTGTAAAAGTGAAGGGAAGTAGGGAAACTCTTTTGGAGGATCCTGCAGGAGTTCCATCAGGGTAAGGAACCCAGCCTCCAGATCAGTGTCACTAACACTAATTATGCTTTCTGATGCGTGGCTTGAGCCACTGCTCTGGAAATCATCAGGAAAGGTGAGAAGGTGTAGAATTGGCCGTGCAACCAATCCTGGTGGAAAGGACCCATCACCATTGCTTCGAGATCCAGTTGCCAACTCACATATTGGGGTAACTGAAAGTTCTGCTTGGACACAAAGAGGTCCACATTGCAAGGGCCCTTTCTTTCCATGAGGGCTAGGAAGACTCTGTGATCCATTTGCCAGTTACTGCTAAATGTGATGTACCTGGAATTCCAGTCTGCTACTGTATTCTGGATCCCTGGAAGGTATTCTGCTGTCACCGAAATCTGACGTTATAGGCAGTAATGCCAGAAATCCATCACTAATTCTGACAGGGCCCTCGAGCAAGTGCCTCTTAAGCGGATGATGTACTGGACTGCAGACACGTTTTTCCATACTCATAAGAATGCAGTAGGTGACTTTGTCCCTGGTGAGAGATGTTGCTGCACAGGGATCCCCAGCCCTGACAGCTGGCACCTGATTCTATGGTCATGTCTGGGGTTGAGCCGAAAACCATTCTGCCATTCCAGGCCTCCATGTGATCAATCCACTAATGGTACTCTGTCCTACCCTCTGGTGATAGTGAAACCAGTTCTGAATAGGTGATACCTCTCCTGAGATGTGTCCCTTCAGTCTCTGTAGCATCCTGTTATGTAATGGGACCTGGAAGATGGCTTGGATCAATGAGGATAGAAGTCCCACAATCCTGGCCAACTGGCAGAGCGAGATCTTGTCTGGTTGCATAACCTTTATTAGTTCATGACTTATCTTGGAGATCTTCATTGCAGGCAAACTCATAGTAGCCTATTTCGAGTCTATAAGAAAACCTAAGAAGGTCATCTCCTGAGATGGATTTAGTTTCGATGATCGATGATCACGAAGCCCAAGTCCAACAGGAGCGCAAAAGTAATTTTTGAATTTGATATTAATTGGAGCAGCGATTGTCCGACTCCTTTTGTTCTGAGAACTTCTACCACTGGGCGTAGGAGCTTGGTGGTGCACCATGGGGTGGATGATAGGCTGAAAGAGAGTGCATGGAACTCATAGATCTGTTCCCTCCAACAAAACTGAAAAAATCTTCAGTGAGGAGGGTGTACAGGAACAGTGACGTACGCATCCTTTAAGTTTAGCCATACCATCCAATCCCCTGCCAAGAGGATATCCCTTAAAAGAGGGATACCTTCCATCTTGAAGTGTTGATAAACAAGCCATGCATTGAATTCCTTCAGATTCATGACTGGTCTGAAACCTTTGGCCTTCTTCTCTATTAAGAATATGTTGCTCAGAAACCCATTTGGATGCAATACTGAACTGCAAATCCAAGCTTTGTTCAAAAGACCCGTCACCTCAGAATCTATTAGGCTCATCTCCTGGGATGAGAAACTTAAGGGTGTCCGACATACCCTCTGAATAGGAGATCCGTAGACCTCCATGTGATATCCCTGCACTATCTATAAGATTTAGGAGTCTGAGGTGATTTCTCCCCACCTGTGAAGAAACCTTTGGAGTCTGCCCCTAGTTCTTGAGGAAAAGAAAGGATAACTCTTACTGGTAAAACCTCCTGGAGCATTTCCTCCACCTCTGCTCAGCCTGTTTCCTCTTCCTTTTCTTGAGCCTCTGTTGGGGAAGAAGGTCCCTTGACACCTATAGTGCGAGCCACTGTTCTGCCTAGATTGGCCTCTAGTGTAGCCTTGCTGAAAAGGACGGCTGGTGGAGCAGCCCCTGCCTCGTCTGGCTGTGGCAAAAACGTTCCTAGGGAAAATCTTCTTTATGGAAGTTTGGGCCTTATCGAGGGCACAGAACATGGCAATGAACTTGCCCAATTCCTTGATGAAAGGTTACCCCCGGAAAGGTTCCCCTGAGCTATGCTCCTGCCTCAGAGGTAGATAACTCCCCAAACTTAGGGTCAATCTTAAGTAGAAGGAACCCATGTTTCTCAGCAGATAAAGCACAATTTACACTGCCCAACAAGCAGATGGCCCTCTGTGTTCAATCTCCAGTCGGCATGGGAGTCCATGACTGTTTGAACTGCTCCACTAATTCTATAATTTTTGTAAGGGGTCCTACAACTTCTAGAAGTTTGTCTTGACATGCCCTCCACGAGTGTAAACTTACTGAAAAAGACGCATATCTTTGCATCCATCTTTGGTGTTGCTGCCACCTTCGCTCCTAATGAGAGTCTGTGGCACTCTGCCCTCAAGCGAGCTTGCTTCCTTTTCCAGAGGTTAAAGGATCTTGCTGACTACGTAGTAGAGCACCTTTTGGTCTGGGGTCCATTCGGAGGACCGAGTATGGTAGATGCCATCCAGGTCAAACATGTCCTTATGACCTGACACTCCATCTAGAGAAGCAAAGGCTGTAGATCCCTGCCGCCAACGTCTGCCGGTATCTGAGGAAATCTATTTGTTCGATTCACCCTCTGCTTTATCATGGAACCCGGTATCAGGCTCAGGATTTGATGCAGCTAAGTTGCAATTTTCTCTGGAAATGTCCTTCTCCCAGTAAGGCATGATTTCAACATGCGCACTCTCTTACAGAAGACTTTACGCAATCTAGGGAAGCCTTACAGGTGCCCCACATCAAGTTTGTGGGCCTTTGTTGCTCTTGAGGAAGCCGAGTCCCAAGATGGCTGCCAACACTTCCTGGTTTGAAGTGCTGGCAACCAATTAGAGTTGTGCATTTCCCTGCACAAGCTCGTCATTATTCGTGAAGTTGATGCGGCCAGATATACAAATTTATTTTCCATTTAATATTTCCAAAACTACTGGACAGATTACATCAAATAAGAGAAAGCACAATCTGGATACCAAAAGCTAACTTTCTGACAAATTTGGTGTAATTTCCTCCAGTGGTTCGGGCTGTAGCTGCCTCTAAAGGTCCTTTGGGAATTAACATGGGAAATGCAACTTTTTTGACCCCGCGCTTTTTCTCACCCTTCACTTGACGGATCACCCCAAAACTTTCAGTGCACAACAAGAATCACCAGCACACTTTTTTTGGGACATTTTCGTGAAGTTTCATCAAACAGTGCCAAAGATATAGGCAAGCCACGCTTTCTCTATAGAAACGTGGGCCACATGTACAAAGGCTTTTGCACATCACAAACAGCGAATCGGGCTGTTTGCGACGTGCAAAATGCACTTCCCCATGTACAAACCCTGTTTTGCAATTCAGTAGACTTTTTACTGAATCACAAAATGGGATTGCGACTCAAAATTAGGAAGGGGTGTTCCCTTCCTAATTCGTGACTCGCAGTCCCATGTATGATTGTTTTATGACTCTGAATGCAGTCGCAAAACAATCGCAGTTAGCACCAGTGTCACAGTGGTGCTAACCCGTTCGCAAACGTCAGTGTCAGTGAAAACATTTTTTCAGAGCAGGCAGTGGTCATTTTTTGATTTTGAAATGCATCTTGTTTTCCTTTAAGGAAAACGGGCTGCATTTAAAAAAAAAACTGCTTTATTGAAAAGCAGTCACAGACATGGTGGTCTGCTGTCTCCAGCAGGTCACCATCCCTGTTAGGGCCGCCATTCCCAAGGGGGTCGCAAATTGCACCCTACCTCATGAATAATCATGAGGTGGGCATTTGCGACCCCCTAGCATATCGCTAATAGTGTCATTGACACTATACAACATTTGTTTTGCGACTCGCAAACTGCGACTCGCAAACTGCGAGCTGCAAAACCGAAATTTGATACATGTAGCCCTTAGTCCCTAACTATAACTACTTAGTGGTGACCGCCACTAGGCTTTATATATATCAGCCCCCTCGCCAGTGCTCTAATGTGTAGTGTAAAATCTTGGTGCACATACTGAAACTTGCCACTATGTGGCATTATCAGCTGAGCTTGCTGAGAAGAAAAAGGTATGCAGGAAAGAGCTGCCTGCCGTAGTGGTGTATATAGCAGCAAAGGTTGGTAGGAAAGCCCTCCTAAGTGAATCCCACAGGGAAAACCTCAGCGGGTCTTCCTCAACAGGTGTCACAAGCCTGGGAGAGCACAAAAGGATGCTCTGTCATGTTGCGACGAGCATGGCAGATTCCCTCAGCAGCATGAAACAGCGCCACCTAGAAGAGCCACACAGTACCAAAAACGTGCTCAGGCTGAAAAACCTATTGCACATGCAAACAGCACAACAATAATGAAAACAGCACTATAATCCTGAAACAAGACACCAATTAAGTGAGCTAGAGTATAGAAGTTAAGAAAGGTAAATCACTTCACTCATGAGCAGAGAAGAAAGAGGAACAGGAAGGGACATCACATATATATATATATATATATATATATATATATATATATTCACACACACACTAAAAAAAACAAAGGTTACAGGGACGTTATAGTTAGGCTCACATTTTAAACATACAAAACCATAGCTATTCACTAGTTATAATTAGAGTTATCTCAAGTAACTATAACTTGCGCCCTAAGGTAACTGTAACTCTCGCCCTCATCATACACTGTTAATGACCCCACAAATTATGGCACTCATGACATCTTTGATCACACCATTGATAATATCAATGTAATATTTGCAGTAAAAGTTTTGATGAAAAAACTCTGCATGGTGGAGGTGCGAGGTATAGTTACCTTAAGGCACGACTTATAGTTATTTGAGGTAACTCTAACTATAACTGGTGAACGTCTATGGTTTGGTACGTTTAAAATGTGAGCCTAACTATAGCGTCCCTGTAATCTTTGCTTTTTAAGTGAATTTCTATTGCCTTTTTTTCAACGTACAGTAATTGTCAATACTATACGTTAATCCAACCAAAATGAAATCTGTGCACAGCGGCGGTTGGCCACAGGGCCTGGACTGTGGCCAGGCCATGAGGTCAACCCCCTATAAGCACCCAACCTTGCACCATGCATGGCCTTCACCTGTGCGCAGCAGAGGATGCCTGCAAGACCTGGCCTCCAGCCAGAACCTGCGGTCAAGCCCCCAACCACCCAACCCCATGCTGTGCACAGCCCTTTGGCCAGGCATGGTGGAAGTTGGCAGCTTCCTCTCTGTGTGTCAAAATATGTGTTAGAGGGTGAATCTGGGGGTGAAAGTGTCTGTGAGAGTGTCTGTCTGGGTGTGAGAATGCGTAAATAAGTGTTTTAGTGGGTATGTCAGTGTGTACGTGGGTCTGTGAGTAGGTGCATGAGGCTATCAGTGGGTCTTTAGGCGGGTGTATGAGAGTCTGAGTGGGTCTGTGAGTGGGTGCATACCTGTCTGAGTGGGCCTGTGAGTGGGTGCGTGAGGGTCTGACTGGGGCTGTGTGTGTTAGCACGAGGGACTGAGTAGGTCTGTGAGTGGGTGCGTGAATGTTTGGGTGGGTCTGTGAGTGGGTGCATAAGTGTCTGATTGCATGTGTGAGAAAGAAAGTGAAAGAGAGAGAGAGAGAAAGAGTGCAAGAGGGAGAGAGAAAGTATTTTAGACTTTGATGTTTGATATACTTAGAATGAGATATTTCTGTACAATTTAAAATAAAAAAATGCATCTCTTCATTTAAAAAAATTTAAATAATTTGTACTTAAAAAAAAAAAAAAGAGGGAAGCGAGTTCAAACCCTGAGTGCTAAGTGTGAAGACCTGGGACCTTCACACAGAGCTATTGCTTTCTTTTTCATTCGGTTTTTTTCAGTCCTTTCTGGCCTATCTGGGACTGCAAGGGAGCCTCCAAGGGCTTCCCCACTTGCCCCTACATATTTATTTATTTCTTTATTTGTTTTTATATACCAAAATGGCCTTTACAGACTATCTGACACCGAAGGGTAAGCCTCAAGGCTTTGAACAGCAGCTTCCTGGGGGGGCGTGGCCAGGGTCCGGAACATGGCGGAAGCCTAGAGTTTCAGCTCCAGAGGGGCCGGCTGCAAAACTCCGTACAAACGCGCCAACCCGGGCTGCCTGCGCACGGAGCCCGAGTGCCGTGCAGCTGACCGGCAGGCGGCGCGGCTGGGCCCCCGCGGCGGACCCGACACGTGCTGTGGACCACGCGGAGCCGTCCGGACCGAGAGGAGGCTTGCGGCCCCTCCTCTCCCTTAAAGCCGCGGCCTTGTGTGGGAAGGCAGGCCGCGGCTGGAGCAGGAAGAGCGGCCCGCGTGAGGCGGCGGCGGCGGCCGGCTCAGGCGGCCGGACTGCGGGACCCAGTGAGCCTGTGAGGCACTGGGGGTCCTGCTGAGACCTCTCCCCGGCGGGCGCTTCAATTAATTTAAATCGGAGGAGTGGGCGCGGCCCTGTCTTCACTGGGGCCGGCACGAGAACGCTGACTTGGGCCCAAGTGGAGCATCGGGGAGCCGCGGCGGTGGAGCGGCCGGCGGGCCCCCCAGTGGTGATCACCTGGGGGATTGTTGGGGGGGTACGAGACCCCCTATTTCACGCCTCAGGAGAGGCGCAGTTCAGCTTGGAGCTCCGAATTGGTGGACAACGTGGGGGAACCACGGATTTCCCAGTCATCCTGGGGCACCACCGGCCACTGATTGTGGGCATTGGGCAAGTGCGCGAGAGCGACCACGGGTGCAGAGGAACCATTGGAGAAGAGGTGGGTGCCCCGGCTGCGCCGCACGCCTGAATCCGGCTGGTGGGGCGAGCCCTGATAGCAGGAGCTGACGGAGGTGCCGGTACAGCCGCAGGCGGCGGTCGGCCACGACCGGCTACAGTAGAGCCCCCTC